>NW_003852806.1:48078-80265 GCF_000181295.1 Otolemur garnettii
AAGCTGTCCCCCTGGGTAGAGTGCTGTGGCATTGCAGCTCACAGCAACCTCCAACGCCTGGGCTCAAGCGAGTCTCCTGCCTCTGCCTCCCAAGTTGCTGGGACCACAGGCGCCTGCCACAACGCCCAGCTATTTTTTGGTTGCAGCTGTCGTTGTTTGGCAGGTCCGAGTTAGATTCGAACCCGCCACCTTAGGTGTACGTGGCTGGCGCCTTAGCCGGTTGAGCTATGGGCGCCGAGCCAGAGCTTTTTATTTTTTAAGACTTTTTACACCAAAATCTATTTTTACATGGTAAGGCAGCAATTCAATAGTATTTGTTTCCATATGGTGAATAAATTTCATAGAATAATCCCTTACTTCCTCACTGATCTGTATGTACATTCCAGAGCTCCCATTCTCCTCCCTTCTCTTCTAGAGACATCTGCTCTCAGCTGCCCCAGGAGGGCGCTGCAAGTACTTCTAGGCTCCACCCCGCTCCATCCTGAGACTAGGATGGAATTATAGTATTGCTGGACTGTGTTTACCCAGGGGTGTAACAAGTCTCCTACCATGTTTAGTGAGAACTTGGCAACCTGCAATTGAATCAAGGGATTTTACTAAAATACATGGATGAACAGCTTGGACATACACAGATCCATCATCATATCTCTGCTTGTGGCTCAGTCAAGAGGACCAACTCCCACCCACTGCCTTCAGTCCTAGGGATCACTTCCTTCTGAGTAGAATTTGAGGGGGATTCCGCATCTCTTGTTATCTGGGCACTTTCTTTTCAAGGCCAAGAGGGGAAGGCATGTGGTGGGCTGTAGCCCTGCTTCTAGCTTTCCTGCTTCCTGGTAACATGTTGCATTGTTGATGCTCACGGAGTTTATTTTCTATGGGGTGTCATACTAAGAAATTTCTTCATATTTTTTATTATCGTACCTTTTGCAGCCAGTCAGATATCATCCACATAAGAAGGGAGAATGGGTCAATCATCAGGAAAACTGGGTCAGTTGTTGTTGTTATCACTTGTGATGTTGAACAAAAAGTATCAATTACATCTACTGGTACCTCTACCTGGAGGACAAGCACCTTCTCTACTATGACTTTCTTAAATCCAGGGAGGTGCTGGAATCAGGAATCAGTGCAGGGAAATACCATGCTTATGCTAGCACAGGGAGGAGAGGTATCTTGGCACTCCACAATCTGGAGGAAAGTGACCCTGGGGTGAATTATTGTGCCACTTTGGCAGCCACAATGATTCAGACCTTTCATATGCAACACAGGAAATCTTGCCTGTGGCTTCTCCTGGTGTCCAAGATAAAATTGCCCCTGTCTCACTTCCTGCTGTGTATTCACTGAATTGTGAACAAAGAGTAATCCTGTACTTAAGTCCTAACCATCCCTGTTACATTCTATTCCCCCGTCAGCAGCTAAAACCTGCCCACCCCCCAGACTCTTCTGCAGGCATTAGCCTAGACTCTGTCTGTCTGCATGGCTCTTTCAGTTCTCTGAGGGCCTCATGGAGACCCATTCACTGTGTTTCATTGGACTCTTAGGGGCCCAGAGGGTTGATATGTAAAGGGAGTCATTTAGAACAGCACTGTGGGGAGGTTAGTTACACAGAATCATTTACCCAATCATTGTTTAGCAATCATGGGGAGGGTATGGGCAGGAGTGCTGGTGCTTATTTATTGTAGTCATAGCATCATTGTTATCAAAAGTTCAGCACTTGTCTCCCAGGCTGCATCAGAATCAAGAGGACAAGTGGTTTGAAGAGAAGGAAAGAGAAGTCTATCAATTTGCCTGCAAATGAAGAGGTTATCCGACTCCCGTCTCTAAGTACTGGAGACCTGTTCCTGAGCATAATCATGGACTGGTTTTCAGCTTCAGGCTGATGCTATTCAACTACCGTTGATGGTTCTGATTCACCCCAACTTTGGCTAAGATAATCTCATGACCTTCCTCTACATGCTTCTCTTGAGGCATCTCTGTTGTACAAAGAACAAAGGACACTCCTCTGCCCATTCCAACCACTGGCCTGGGTCAATGTTGTAGATTTTAATTCCTTAAAGGACTGGGGAAGGTTTTAGAGCAATAGAAAACATTTTTACCCTTTTTTCAGGCCATTTACCTTGTTACATATTCCACATTGTCAATTTTACCCTTCCATATTTATGAAGAACAAAACCATAACCATTAAGTTACTTCCTGCTGAATTAGGGCTATGTTTTAGATGGAAGATTTATTTTTTTCTTCCTCTGAAACAGATACTTTATTGCCTTGAAGCTGGCCCATCCACTGGTGTTTTGGGTCTTCTTCCCTGGGGCTCCTTTTTATTCTGGTGTGGTGAATACAATTTTATTCCTGATGATTCCAACAAGGTATTAGAAGCACTTCACGGGGTCCCTTCTACCTTTCTGGAGGTTGTTGTTTGGGTCTTTATTCTTTCCAGGCTTTAAGCAAAACCTGGTCTCCTAGTTTAAAGGCATGGGGGGCCTCCAGCTGTGGCAAGAACCTAGACGAGGCGAAGTCATGGATAGTGGTTAGTATCGGACTTGTTTAATATATGGCTTCACTCTGTTTTCTTCACTGTTATGTTGTTACCATACCTACCTTGGGATGCTAGAAGCTGTCTGCCATAAACTATTTCATAGGGGCTAAATGTACGCCCACATCTGGGGTTACCTTTGTCTGGAGGAGGGCAAGGGGCAGTACCTTATGCCACTTCAGGTGGTTTTCCTGCATTAATTTTGCTATAAGTCCTCTTTAAAGTATGATTCATATTCTCCTTTTCCCCATTGATTGAGGTCTCTAGGATACATGCAATTTCCACTCTAGACATAGGGCTTTACTTACTTGCTGAGTTACCTCTGATATAAAGGAAGGTCCATTATCACTCTGTATTGAAGAAGGGAGCCAATACCTAGGAATAAGTTTATTTCTTATTGGGACTTGGGTGACTTTTGATGCTCTCTCTGCTTGGGTAGGATAAGCCTCTATTCATCCTGAGGTGAGTAATACAAGAAAATGTTTGAAGTTTCAGTCATTTTAAGCATCTGAGTAAAATGAGTTGGCCAATCCTTGAAAGGGTGGGCCCCACATGTTGGGTCCTTTGTGTGGCATGTTGCTTTTCTGTTTCAAGCTCATAGATGGAAGCTCTGAGTTATTTGTTGTGTAGTTTTTTATAACCAGAATTCTCTTAAATGAGGTCCTGACACATCCATTAAGGAATCACACCCTCCATGTGTGCATTCATGCAGGTGCCTCAGGAGGGGCCAAAGGCTCTGTGTAACAGAACAAGTCCAGGAGAATTCTGTCTCCACTTACTGTGTCATCCTAAGTGGAGGAGGAGGTACAATGAGGTCATGAGCTAATTGGGGCAATGTTTTAGATGAAATGTTTACCTTTACACATTGCAAATCTTTGGCAGTCTATGTACCACAACAGATTACCAGGAAAAGGAAATCATAAACAAATCCAACAGGGGGAACTGACAAGGTGAAATGAACAGTGGCATTGTACCCAATGTCTGATACAGAGCAAGGTTAGAAGGAAACATGGGACCTCTCAGTGAAGAACTATTGGTTTCACCTGTAAGTTATCTGAGACACTGGCTTCTGCAAATTCAGAAATTATTTACAGAAATTTTTACACTGAAAGAGTTTTAGGATAAGAAATCCAGCAGCAAGACTGATCAACAGAAGAGGCAGTACCCCAGGGAAATCCTGATTAAGGAGTCGTTTCTCCATCTTACAGATAAAACATATACCCAAAGAAAGGCTAGTGAAAATATCAACATTTTCACTTTAGATGGGCTGAATGCTGGCCCCTCCACTGTACCGGGGGCTTGTGTTCTTTTCTTCCATGCGACTCTTTACCCTGCTATCATGGACAAAAGGTTTTACTCCTGACATTTTCAATAAGGTTTGAGTTGTTAGAGGCACTTGATAGGGTCCCTTCCACATCTTTGTTTATAGCAGAAAGTGGTAAACTTATCACAGTGGTTAGCACCTGACCCACTCATTTGATGTATTGATCTACCGTGATTTCTTTTACTCATATTTATATGGCCATATTTACCTGGGGCTGTTAGTGTTAGGTCTAAGCTATAATGGAAAAATACCAGATAACTCTTGACAAATTTTTGGGTTGCAAGCCCTCAACAAAATGGATTAAGTCTGGGTCACTCCCAAGATACATGGAAAAGTACTCACTGAGTTCTTGCTTGACTAACTCCTGGGCCTGGGAAACGGACTGACTATCCCCAGACTGACCTTTAAACAATGCCAGGGGGAGAGAACACTGAGACAAAGATGTATGGAGGAAAAGTGCTGGAAATAAGATGTACAGAAAAATATTAAAACAAAGATGTATGATGTATGGCTAACTGCAAAATTCTGCTTCTGTACAATGCTTGCTTGCTACCCCCACCCGAATGCACTGGGACAGCCTGCCTGCCAACCAGGATGCAGACAAAGCCTTAAAAAGCCAACCCTTTAAGCACTGGGGGCTGCTCTCAGAAACCCCATGTTGGGACACTGAGGCAGTCGCCAGCTGGCTCTTCAATAAAAGGACTCTTGCTGTAAATTTGGCTTGTTTGGCAGTGTGGTCTTTGTGGAAGTCCTGGGCACAACAGTAGGAAGAGTCTCTCAGAAGTGATTTCTTAGGGGTTTAAACCTTCTTCAAGGCCACATTTGTAAGAGGGTAAGGGCAAAACTTTGTTCCACATTAGATGGGTTTCCTGCATCAATTCCAGGATTCATGAAATTTCCCCTGTAGATGTAGGGCTTTGCTTGCTTGCAGGGTTACCTCTGATACAAAAGAGAGTCATTATCCCTCTGTATGGCGGAGGGGAGCCTATGAACACCTTGATGACTGGCATCATTGAGTTCATTGAGTCCAGCTCTTTGGAGAAATGGTTTGCCAGGTTCACACACTCAAAGCAGATCCTGGGTGACCACAGGACATCTGGCAGATCCAGGTACAGATGATGGAAAGCAAAGATTTCCCTGATGGACACGCCAGGGAGTAGCCAAACATGGTGATACCCTTTGCTGTTGAGCCGTCTCGCAGCAGCCTGCTGGCACGCCACGCTCCATTTGCTTGGCCTTTTCCCTGAACTGCTGATGCTCATTTGCACTGTTGCTGAGGCCTGTTCCTGTTCTGTGCTGGCAAACACACGTAGGACCTCAAACATACAGGAACTTGGCAAAAGCCTGTCCTGTGCTGGCAGCTCCTGGTAGGAGCCCATCTCAGAACTTCAAACACTTTTGAAATTTGGTAGGACGAGCCTCTACCCTATCCAGCCTGAAAATGTATCCACTAATGCAAGTTTAGGCATCTGAGTGAAATAAATTTTTCCAATCATCGAATCCTCACAGACATTGGTTTCCTAGTGCAACAGGTTGCCTGTCTGGATTGTTCTGAGCATACAAAACTTCCAATGCAAATAGGGTGCTCCCAAAGGAGGTCCTGCTCAGTCTGTCCAGGCATCATGCCCTTGGCGTGTGCATTCATGCAGGTGCCTCACCGGAGGCTGGACCACAGCTTCGGGGAGGAGAATGAGTCCATGAGAATTCTGTCTCCATTTAGCTCTTCTGTCCCAAATGTCAAAGTGCCAGTTACTATTCTCAAAAAGATCCAAATCCAGCATCAGGTCCCCAAGGAATAGCTCACCTCCATTACCTTCCTAGCAGCTCTGCCGGTGGCCTAATTTCTTTCTGCCAAGCTGGCTACCTGCTAAGGCCCAGCCATGTCCTTTACCAGGACCATTATTTCAGTGGCATACATAGTATCTTTATTTCCTGCCATCAAGAGACCCCTTTCCTTCCAAATGGCACCAGCAATATCCACTATCATGAAAACATCCTGAGAGTGCATTTAAATGTTTACCTTATTCCCTCTGGATAACTGAAGAGCTCTGGTTAAAGCAATCAGCTGCTTTATGGGCAGAAATCCTAGGCAGCAGTGCCACTGCCATGGTCACCACATACCTAGCCCTTCATTGTCCATTAAGCTGCACCAATAAAAAGATCACAATTTGTCTCTGGCATTGGGTGATCTGGAAGACTTATCCTGCTAGAATATCTAGCCTCCAGAACTTCTCGAGAGTCATGCTGAAAAGGCTCATTCCCAGCGACCAAAGGAACCATAATAGTTTAATGAGCCACTCGTAGTTTTGCTGTATCAGCTGTGTGTACTTCTCTCTGGCTGGAAACAGGATGGCGGGATTGAGAATAGACACGTTGTTGAATAGCAACTCCCAAGTAGCTGCTGCTTCCCAGAGGCCCAGAGACCATCCCATCACAATATTGTTCAATGGCATTGCCAGGTATGCTGCTGGGCGGGGGATGCTTTCCAGAATCTATACCAAGGCTCCAATGGTCAGTCCTTGATTTTCATGAACAGATTGGTAATTTAGGCAATTCCAAAGCAGGGGTAGTCATAAGACTCTGCTTTTTAAAAGTTTTTAAAAGGTAGGTGGCGCCTGTGGCTCAGTGAGCAGGGCACTGCCCCATATATCAAGGGTGACAGGTTCAAACCTGGCCCTGGCCAAACTGCAACAAAAAATAGACGGGTGTTGTGGTGGGCACCTGTAGTCCCAGCTACTCGGGAGGCTGAACAAAAGAATTGCCTAAGCCCAGGAGTTGGAGGTTGCTGTGAGCTGTGACGCCATGGCACTCTACCATGGGTGATAAAGTGAAACTCTGTCTCTACAAAAAAAAAAAAAAAAAAAAAAAAAGTTTTTAAAAGGCATTTTGACGGTCTGTGATCCAGATCAGTAGCTCCACATCTGTCCTTGGAAGGACCCCACACAAGGGCTTTGCCATCAGTCCAAAGTCTGGACTCCAGACCCGACAGAATCCTGCCATTCCTAGGAGCCTCAGATAAGTAATTTGCTGTTGGAAAATATGTTCAATTGCAAGATTCACAAGTCCCTTGCTAAGCTCCCTTCTAACCAGGCAGGAGAGTCCTTTTAAAGTCCTTCACAGAGTCCAGCAGCAGTGCAAGGGCCCCAGTTTCAGGATCCTGCCGGTCAAAAGCAAATGGGTATCATACATAGTCATTTGTATGTATTGATACATACATACCATTAGGGCACATCAATCCTGTGTGTATTTATACTCATTGGTATGGGGATTTAAATTCTCTTTGTGTATCTCAGGATCCCATCAATGTAAATGGCCTTACTCATTTTCGGTATCTTTCTTCTTGCCAATGCTGTAGTGATGTGAAGGGCTGCCGAGCCTCCAGCTTCAAAGGGCAATGGTGGTCTTCCGTATATTCATCAGCCCTCGTGTTCATCCAGCAGATTAGCAGCGCCCCCTCCCCAGCGTGAGCTTCAGTCGCTTCTGAAACAACTTCTTCCCACATCTGCCTCCTGGGTCCACTGAGAGAATGTCTCAGCCACCACTTATTGCTGCCTCACTGCCACCTAGCCCCTCCCGCACTGTCCCCTCTCTGGCTTTGGAGCATAAGGCATAGCTGGTGTCAAGGGCTGGGGTGGCAGCCAGGGAAGGTGTCCCTACCAGACTGCTTCTGTCTATGTGGCTTCACACCAATGGAGTCCACACTGCCAATTTTGCCCAGAGCTCCTTGGGGAATACTTGGTTTGGAGCTACTAGTGAGGCAGACAGCCTCATCCCCGTTTCATTGTCTGAATCCTGGACTTGAAACAAAAAGGCCATTTTTGTTCCTGGGGGTTTCGTGCCACCTGGAGTCCCCTGTAAGCTTGGCCAATGTGCTTTATTTTTAAAAAACCCACACTGATTATGTGTAAATCTGGGGCAACTGTTTTCACACTTTCGTTTGGACTGTCTCAAAGGATGTTGCCAGCTGTTCATGCACATGGAAGCCCCTTACCTGATGTTGCTGTGAGATTCCCTGCTACAGCTAGGCGTGTCTTCTGGTCAAGTTGTTGTCTGCTGGGCAACAACGCCATTCGCATTCCCAAGACACAACTCAGTGGGCATGGGATTGAAGCTGGTCACACTCTCCCAGACTGTCTCACAAGGCTGAGGTGGCAGTGGTGATAGCAATTGCCCTGGGCCAGTCTCCGTGGCTGCTGACCTCTGGGATGGGCCCCATCCGCATGAGTTCATGGTGCCTTCCCCCAGCTGCAGCAGGCATCACAGCTGCCTCCCGGGAGCCAGCAGGCACCAGCACCTCTCCAGCATGCCACACAGACACCTGGGGAGGGACTGGGGGAGTGGGTGCTCACTCCTGTTCCCCCCTTTCCACCCACCACCAGCCATGCGGGCCAGTCCTGCCTCTCACTGGATCTGCCTAGGAGGCTGCAGCAGAAGGCCCAGAACAGGTGCTGCCCTGGGAAAACGACTGTTTAACTGAAACAAAGTATAATGACTTTCCCACTCACTGCAGTAGAGGTGTCTCTGGGACCATTCACTTTATTTCAGGCTTTCCATATAAGATCTCATCCCATTTACCTGACCTTTGACAAAATGATTCCAGTTGTAAGACTGGACAATAAATATACAGTTTCATTCAATTGCCACTTTTCTTTCTTTCCTTCTTTCTTTCTTTCTTTCTTTCTTTCTCTCTCTCTTTCTTTATTTATTTCTTTTTTTGCAGTTTTTGGCCAGGGCTGGGTTTGAACCTGCCACCTCCGGCATATGGGGCCGGCACCCTACTCCTTTGAGCCACAGATGCTGCCACTTTTTTCCTCACCTTCCAGCACTGCCTTGGATTACAGTGGCACCATTCTCTTATAAATCCTTTGCAATTCAGCATTTTGCCAATGGGCTTTCTGATAAAGCTTTCTCATGTTGCAACAGAACTTCACAAACAGCAACATTGACAATACAGGGGATCCTAACTGTGAAAGGCCAAGGCATATCAAATAAATGGGAATGCAAAGAGGACAAAGCCACCACAAATGGCACTTGAAGCATCACCTCAAGTGCCCTGCCACAAGGCTGGAATGTTCACAACCCTACCCAAATGGTGGCCTAGTCCCCCCATTCCCTGCAAATGAGCTCGAAATCCAAACCAATTTCCCTAAATCCACTAAACCTTATGACTTCCACCCCCAACAGGTATCCCAAACAAATAAGTGGGGGGAATCAGGGTCTCAGCATTAATGCTGGGGGAGGGAACTTACTCAGAGAAACGGCTGATGCTGTCACCATGCTTCTCAAGTCGGTTTCTGTCCCCTCAACAAGGGTCAGTTTGGTCAGAGCTATACCATTTTGAGGAGAAAGAGGTGGGACTTCCCTGGAGTGAAACAGGCCCTGGCAGCTGCTGGGCAGTCCCTAACTTTCTTATCTGGAAAGGTGATACTCCCGCCCGTTGGTTGGCCTGGGGTTGCTCCCTGCCTCTTCCAGTGGTTGCCGGAGGCCGTTCTATCGAGGTGCTGATGGGCTGACTCAAGGATGCTAAATTGTACTACCAAAAGCTCAGCTGTCGTCCCTGAGGCCGGCTCAGAAAAAATGAGGACAAGTGGTTGAGGAAAAGGAAATAGATCTATTTATTCCTTTTCTGGAAAATGAGGAAAATGGAAGACTCTCACATAAAAGTACCAATTCCTAATCATAGGCAGAATTTAAAAGGAGTTCTGTCTGCATCAGGAAAGTGCTGCTCAACCACCGTTGATGGCTGTGATCCATCTGGAAACAACAGTCTTTGCACTCAGCCCAGAACTCTTCCAGCCTATATAGTTCTGCTGAGCCATCTCCTGTAGCACCAAGAAAAAGGGTATTCCCCTGCCCAACCTGACCATTGGCCTAAGACAAGGATGCAAGTTTTAGTTCTTGAAAAGAGTGAAAAGATTTTAAAGAGACAGAAAATTTTTTCCCCATTTTTTTCAGGACATTCCATGTGTTACACTGACATATCTGCCCTGCCCTGCTGCAGTCCCAAGCTCCCCAGCTCCTGCTTTCCCTTCTGGAGAGGGCTGCTCTCAGCTGCTCACAGGAGGGCGCTGGAGGAGGGGGTTGAAGCGGAAGGGGCGGGGCTGCTCTGCACGTCCTTCTTGGCTCCACCCCTTCTGGATGAACAGCTTGGGCTATGACAGATTCTCAGTAACTTCTCTCTGCCTGTGGCCCAGTCAAGAGGACCACCTCCCACCCATCCTCGTCTATCCTAGAGATTACTTCCTTTTTGAAAAAAATTGAGTTTTCAGGACTCTTCTGGTTCTCTTATCATCTGCTCCCTTTCTTTCTAAGGCCACGAGGGGAAGGCATGCATTGGGCTCTAGCCCTGCTTTTAGCCTTCCTGCTGCCTGGTGAGTGTGTTGCCTTGGTTAACGTTCACGGAGTTGATTGGTTTTTCACAGGGCCTATACTAAGGTATTTCCATTAATTTCTGTTGCCCCATTGCAGCTATTCGGATAGCTTCCAACTTGGAAGGGAGAATGATGTCAATCACCAGGAAAACAGGGTCAGCGTATGCTATCACTTGTGATATTCAACTAGGTACCAACTACATCCACTGGTACCTCTTCCAGGAGAGCAGGGCTCCACGACACTTTCTCTACTATGACTTCCTTAACTCTAAGAAGATGGTGCAATCAGGAATCAGTCCAGGGAAGTACAATACTGTTAAAGCCACAGATAAGAGGTTTAAATTGATACTGACAAAACTGGAAGCAAGTGACTCTGGAGTGTATTACTGTGCCACCTGGGACAGACACAGTGACTCAGTCCTGCCCTGTGCTACAACGAAAACCTTGCTTCTCCTGGTACACAAGACAGACCAGCCCTGTCTCACCTCCTGCCCCTACTTCACTGAATTCTGAACAAAGAGAAACGCTGAGCTCAAGTCCTCACCACTCCTGTTACAGCCCACTCCCCTGTCTGCAGCTGCACCTGCCCCTCACCCCAGAACTCCCCCACAGGCTCAGCTGCCTCCTCCAGGCCTCACCCAGCACTCTGGCTCACAGCTTGGATCTTCAGCTCTTTTAGCCATGGTGGAGGCCTATCCACTCTGCTGCCTGGGACAGTTCAGGGCCCTGAGAGTAGATTTGTAGAGACATTTAGAAAAGCATCCTGGGAAACTCAGTTGTAATGAATTTTTAAACTAATCATTATTCTGAAATCATGGCTGGGAATGGGGCGCGTTCACTGTATTTATTACAGGATGAGCAATGCTGTCGTTACTGCTAACAGCACTAGGTCTGGGTTATACATTTTCAGATTCCCTTCTTCTCTCCTTTCCAGACACCGTGACTCAGACCTGACCTTTCTACACAGAAAATCTTGCTGTGGCTCCCTCTGATACACAAAATAGACCAGCCCCTCTCTCACTTCTTGCCCCAACTTTACTTTATCCTGAATAGAGGAAACTTGAGCTCTATAGAATCTTCACCTGCACATTCCACTCTCCTGTCAGCAGCTTCACATCCCCCCACACCCTCAGGACTCTCCTGAAGCCTGAGCTGCCTTCCCCAGGCCTTAGCCCAGCACTCTGACTGACAGGTTGGCCCTTTCTGCTCTCCTAGGGCTGCTGGAGGCCATTCACTCTGCTTCTTATGACAGTTTAGGGCCCAGAGCATTGACCTGTAGAGGGAGACATTTGGAAGAGATTATGAGAACATTAGTTGTACTGAATCATTGATCAAAGTATTGTTTAGGGATCCTGGCTGGGAATGGTGCTAATTGTAATTTTTAGTGGTGTCATTACCAGTAACGACACTGGGTCTGGGTTATATATTTTGAGTCTCTTTTCTCTCTATCTCTCTTCTATTTTACTGCTTCCTCACTTGCCTTTTAGGTTCCTCTCTTTCTCTCATCATAGGGAGTACAATCAAAATACTGTTTTGAAAAAAAATCATTTAAACTAATTCTCTTCTACATTTTTATGTCACCTTTGATGTATAGCTCGGTCTCTGGATTTCTGTTTGTATTTTATATTTTGGTAGAGGCTTAATTATTTCACTTTGTTTTATTTGAATAAGTTCAACATTTACGTGGATCTGAAGTCAAACCCATAAGAGAAAGTGCACGTAGAGATTTTTGCTTCCACCCTGGATTTCTCTTCCCTCGTCTCTTCCTCACCTCATGGGTGACTATATTTTTGATGGTTCAGTTGGATATTTCTTTTTTTTTCCTACTTAATCAGAAGAATTCTTCACTTTTCACAAAATCTTTTCCTCATCATGTCTGCATGGCATATTGTTCCTCTGTAATTTAATGTCTGTATTTTTGTTTTGCTATTCTGCTTTGTGCACGTCTATCAGCGTTTGATCTTCTGTTTCCTGACTTTACTTGGCTACAGGCCCCGGCTTCCCAATTATATATAAAGAAGCCCATTTCCTTCCTGTTAATGCTTCTGCTCATTTATTATTTAATATTCATATCATTGTTCCATCTGTATTTTTATATACCTATTACTGTAGAAATAGTAACAATAAGAATAGTAAACACAGGTGCTCAGTGTCTGTTAGTTATTGTGGTAAGAACTTTATGTTCATTATCTTATTTAATCTTCACCGGAACCCTATGGGGAGTCCAAAGTAAAATTGAGTTTAACAACTGAGAAACTGAGGCAGGGAGAAGTTCAATAAGATTCCCAAGATCGTAGTTGTTGATATGATAGCAATTTCACCCCAAGCTCTCTGCTACCAAAAATGAAATTTGTTAATTCCATTTGCATTTCTTTATCTTCCATGGGTGGTAGCATTATTTCATAAATTTGCCAGCCATTTGAGTTTCTTTTGTGAATTGCATTTTCATACTTCCTACTCATTCTTCTGTTCTAACTATATAAATACCCTAGTTTAATATTTCTTTTATTGTTGTGATTTGTATGTAATTTTTACATACAATTTTAGAGATAGTAACCTTTTAGGATATATATTGCAAAAATTTCCTCTCATTGGCTATTATTTATTATTGACTTCTTTTGGGAAATAGAACTTTGAATATTACTTCTAATAAAATCTACCAGTTTTGTTGTCTCTACTTTTGATATCAGGCTTACCTTACAAAAGTCAATGTTGCCTCCCATGTGTATATAATTCATCAGTGTGAAATTCTAGTTCTTTTTATTTCTCAGTTTTTCTTTTTTTTGAGACAGAGTCTCACTGTGTCACTTGAGGTAGGCCCTGGCTACCAACTCCTGGGCTCAAGTGATCCTCTTGCCTCAACCTCCCAAGTAGCTGGGACTACAAGCCTCAGTCACAATGCCTGGCTGTTTTTTCTATTTTGAGTAGAGACAGGGTCTCTCTCTTGCTCAGGCTGATCTCAAATTTCTGAGCTCAAGCAATTCAACCTCCTTAGCCTCCCAGAGTGCTAGGATTACAGGTGTGAGCCACCACACCTGGCCAATTTTTCAATTTTGTTGTGCCAATATTTCTATATGTGCATAATGAAACAGCAGTTCGCCAGGTTTTTGTCCATAGGGTGAGTAAATGACCAAAAGAGAATTTATTGAATAATCAGTTATTTCCTTACCATCTGGATGTACAACTTTGTCACATGACAAAATCTTTCTTATATGTGGATCTATTTCTGGGTTTTCCATTGAGTTCCATGAAGCTTTACAGTGGAGTGCCGGCATTGTCCTCTTTTGTTACTGAAGTTGCATTTCACTGGGGTTAATTTCTTTTTCTTTTTTTTTTTTTTTTAACTTTCTTAGGAATTTTCTTTGCATTCTGGTAGATGGCAAGTCTCTCCTCTCTCAGTTTTAGACTGTAAGACCTCTCTCTCAGAAAGGGTATTCCAGGTGCTAAGGTCCTTGAGTTTGTCTCCTGCATAAGGACCTGGAGGCCTGGGTTTCAGAGCTGCTTCTGTGGCAGCCTCATAACCCTGTGGTCCCTGAGGGAGAATGATGACCAACCAGAGTCCTCTGCCCTTCTTATTTCTGTTGTCATGACAGCAGAAAAGTAATTACCTCAGAGAAGCCATAGGCCATAGCCACCAGGAAGGACATTGTTCAGTCTTATCCTGAACATAGATATATATCCAATACATGTATTGAATAGCAAGGGAAAACTGTTGGACATTGTTGCAGTTTTACCCTTTATCTACTCTAACTCTTAGACTACCTGTTACTTGAGCTGTCAATCTAAGTACCTTGAATATATCATGTGGTCTCTGAGCCTATGTTTTCCAAATTAACACAGGATGCCCAGGTAAATTGGTGTTCGAAATAAATGATCAATACCTTTTAAATTTATGTATCTATCAAATATTTCATGGCCCCAGTACCATATGTTTTTTATTTATTTACTCATTTATTTGTTTACTAAATATCACAATTATATATGAGAGTGTCTTTTTCAATTGAGGATAAATATAAATTCTCTTATAAATGGATTTTCATCTCTCTCTCTCTCTCTCTCTCTCTCTCACACACACACACACGCACATCCATACACCTTTGAGTATAGTCAAATGCAGACCAATGTGTCTTTACCTATTTTTTTTTTTTTAAATCATGCAGATTCAAGCTTTGTTAGAGTTTGTGGGACTTTTCTCAAAGTGTTCTTACAGATGTTAAAAGGAAGATGATTCAGGGCAATAATAAAAACGCTTCAGCCCAAGGAAAGACCAACGCAGAGACTGGAACACATTGACACTCCAGAGTGCAGGGGAGGGAGCCCCAGTCCACAGTGCCCAGACACTCTGTCCCCAGGTCAGCTTCCTGCCCTACTAGCCCTGCCTGGGGCAGTCCTAAGCTCCCCCTGCCTTCTCTTCTGGCCAGGGCTGCTCTCAGCTGCCACAGGAGGGCGCTGGAGAAGAGGGTTGCAGTAGAGAGGAGGGGGCTTCCCTGCAGGTTCTTCGTGGCTCTGCCCCTTCAGGATGAATAGCTTGGACTAAGACAGACCTTCGTCACTTCTCTCTGCCTGTGGCTCAGTGAAGACGACCAGCTCCCACCCACGCTTCTATCCTTGGGATCACTTCCCTTTTGAAAGAATTTGAGTTTTCAGGGCTAGTCTGGTTCTCTTATCGTCTGCTCCCTTTCTTTCAAGGCCAAGAGGGGAAGACATGCGGTGGGCTCTAGCCCTGCTTCTGGCTCTCCTGCTGCCTGGTGAGTGTGTTGCCTTGGTTCGTGCTCGATGCTCACGTAGTGGTTTGTTTCTCACAGAGCCGATAGCAGGATTCTTCATTCTTCTTTGATGTTGTTCCCATTGCAGCTGGTCGGATAGCTTCCAGCTTGGAAAGGACAATGACATCGATCACCAGGCAAACAGCGTCAGCTGCTACTGTTGTTTGTGATGCTCCTCTAAGTACCACCTACATCCACTGGTACCTCTTCCCGGAGGGCGAGGCCCCACGACAACTTCTCTACAAAAGTTTTTTAAAGTCCCCTCAAGAACAAGGAATCAGACTAGGAGAGTACAACGCTTACAAAGTTACAGGCAGGACTTTTAAATTGCTGCTGACAAATGTGAAAGCCAGTGACTCTGGAGTATATTACTGTGCCCACTGGATCAGGCACAGTGACTCAGACCCGCCCTGTGCCACACTGAAAACCTTGCATGTGGCTGCTCCTGGTACACAAAGTAGACCAGTCCCTGTCTCACTTCCTGCCCCTACTGCACTGAATTCTGAACAAAGAGAAACCCTGAGCTCAAGTCCTAACCACCCCTGTTACAGTCCACTCCCCTGTCAGCACCTGCACTCTGCCACCTGGACCCCCAGCCCCCAGGACTCCCCTACAGACTGAGCTGCCTCCTCCAGGCCTCACCCAGCACTCTGGCTCACAGATTGGTTCTTGCAGCTCTTTGGGGGGCTAGGAGAGGCCCATTTACTCTGGTTCCTAAGACAGCTAAGTGTTTTGAGAATTGATTTTTCAAGGGAGCCATTTAGAAAGCATTGTGGGAAGGTCACTTGTACTTATCTGTTCATTTAATCATTATTCTGGTGCTTATTCATTGTATCAACAACAGTATTAGCAACGCTACCATTGTCACTATCAACAGGAGGTTGAGTTTATACATCTTGAGATTCCCTCCCTCCCTCCCTCCCTCCCTCTGTCCTTTACTGTCTCTCTGTCTTTCTCTACCTGTTCCTGCATGCTGACTTACATTTCAAGGTTCTTTCTCTCTCTCTCTTTTTCTCTTTCTTCATATAGTTTTGGATATACTCTCAAAATATTGATTCTAAAAACCATTTGAAAGAATTCTCCTTTATATGTCTGTGCTACCTTTTGATATAGTATAGTTCATCTGTTTTTTTCTTTTCAGTTTGTATTCTCATATTTGGGGGATGGTTGATTCTCATATTTTGTTATTCTATTTTGTTTTGTAGTTGTTTTGTATAGGGAAAATATTTACATGGATCTGAAGTCACAATTATAAAGGGGATGTATTTAGAGATTTTCACTTCCATTCTGCCTTCACCTTTTCTCTTCTCTCCATTACCTTATGGGTGATAATACTTTTTTGTCCATTTAGATGAATGTTTTCCTTTTATCATTTATTCACAAGAAGGTTTTATCTTTTAAAGAAATACGTATTTTATTCACTGGATGTGCCACATGTGTTTTTTCTCTTTAATGTAATATTTTTTCTTTTATTTTTATTTCAGATTGACATGAGGGTATAAATGATTAAGTTACCTTGTCTGTGTTTGTTAGGTAAAGGCCAATTTGTACCTGAGTCCTTCACCTGGGCGATGTGCTTGTTAGGTAGGAGCACACCAATTCCTCTCCCTCCCTTCCCCACACACTTGACTTTAAATGTGTTTTTCCCTTGAGTAGGCATATGGTTGTTCACCTACTGGTTCACATTAGTATTGAGCACATTGGATACTTGCTTTTCCATTCTTATGATGCTTTACTAAGGACAAAGATGTTCAACTCCATCCAGATTAATACAAAAGACATAAAGTCTCCATCTTTTTCATGGGTGAATAGTATTCCATGATGTACATGTACCACAGTTTATTAATCCATTCATGATTGATGGGCACTTGAGTTGATTCCACATCTTTGCAATTGTGTACTGAGATGCAGTAAACATTCTAGTGCAAATATCCTTATGTGAAATGATTTTTTTTACTTCTGGGTGGATACCTAGTAATGAGATTGCAGGACCAAATGGAGGGTCTACTTTTAGCTCTTTGAAGATTCTCAATTCTTTTTTCCAAAGAGGCTGTGTTAATTTGCCATCCCACCAACAGTGTAAAAGTATTCCATTCTTGCTAAACCATTCTAGTATCTTCAGCTTTGGGACTTTGTGATGTGGGCTATTCTCACTGGGTTAGATGATATCTCAAGGTGGTTTTGATTTGCATTTCTCTGATGATCAGAGGTGACAGCATTTTTAAATGTGTTTGTTGGCCATTTGTCTGTCTTCTTCAGAGGTTTGTAACATGCAAATATCTTTTCCCATTTTGAAGGTTGTCTATTTGCTTTAATTGTTATTTCCTTAGTTATGTCCTTATGTTATGTTATGTTATGCCCTTTTATCCATTTTTAAGTCAGTTTTTATAAGTGGGAAAGGTGTGGGCCCAGGTTCAGACTTTTACATGTGGTTATCAGTTCTCCCAGTACCATTTATTTATTTTGAGACAGCGTCTCACTATGTCACTCTTGATAGAGTGCCATGGCATCACAGCTCACCTCAACCTCAAACTCTTGGGCTTAAGTGATTCTCTTGCCTCAGCCTCCCGAGTAGCTAAGACTATAGGCGCCCGCTACAATGCCCAGCTCTTTTTCTGTTACAGTTGTCATTGTTGCTTAGCTGGCCTGGTTTGGGTTCCAACTTGCCCTCTTGGTGTATGTGGCTGGCCCAGTAACCACTGTACTACAGGCACTGAGCCCCAGCACTATTTATTGAATAGAGATTCTTTTCCCCAGTGTATGCTTTTGTTTTGTTTATTGAACATCTGATGGTGATAAGAGCCTGTTTTCATCTCTGGGTTTTCTATTCTGTCCTGTAGATCTACGTCTCTACCATGCTGTTTAGATGACTGTGGGTTGGTAGTATAACTGAAATCGACTAAAATGATGCCTCCAGATTTTATTCCTAACAATTGCATTGGCTATACAAGGTTCTTTTCTGCTTCCATACAAAATCAAGAACTATTTTTCCAAGATCTTCAAAGAGTAATGTTGGTATTTTAGTGGGGATTTCATTGAATCTATAGATTGCTTTGGATACTAGAGACATTATTATTCTGATCTTTTTTCATTTTAATCAATCCTTTATTTCTGTTTTCTGTCCTTAGTTGAATATATGCCCACCTCATTTTTTATTATTTCTTTGTGGTACCGTTTGGTAAATAGAACTTTGAATATTACTTTCTGTGACATCTTCCAGACATTCTGTGTCTACTTTTGATATCAGGCCTACAGAGATAAGTCTCACTTGCATTTATATGTAATTCATCCAAGTTAAATTCTAATTCTTACATTTTGCACTTTTGTTACACTGATATCTCTAGTTGTTCATGGCAAAACAGCAATTCAACAATATTGGTTTCCATACAGCCAGTCAATTCCTGAAAAAGAACTAACAGAATAATCAATTGTTTCCTCAATGAATTTACAGAATCTTACCTGAATGGATCTGTTTCTGGATTTTCGACTGTGTTCAATGAAACTTTATATTCTTGTATGAGTATTGCCCTGTTCATGATTATAGTTAGATTCTGTTGGAATTAACTTCATTTATTACTTTCTTGGGAATTTTCTTTGCATTCTAGTATGATGGCAATTGTACCCTTTCCCATTTTCAAACTGTAAGACTTTTCTCCCAGCAAGGACATTCCAAGTTCCTAGCTCTTGAACTTGTCTCCTGCATAAGGACCTGGAGGGCTCAGGTTTCAGAGCTGCTCCTGGGGAAGTGTCAAGTCTCTGCACATGTAGTCCCTGAGGCAGAAGGGAGACCAATCAGAGTCCCCACTCTCCTTCTTGTGAGATGTTAGGAGAGCAGCACATGAATCACATGAGAGATGCCAGAAATACTACTGAAAGGGGCAGTATTGCTCTGCTTCTTATAACATGGATTGTAAACAAACACCTAAACATACTTATTAAAGTAGATGGGAACATCTGTGTAAGCATCTCTTTAATTTTCCCACCAGGCTAGTATGCTTGTTCAACCACCTACTAATCTAAGTACAAGATACCTGCATAGTGTCTGAGGGTGTGGTTACCAAATAAAATACAGAATGCCCAGGTTAATTGGTATTTTAGATAAACAGGAAATATATTTTCAGTGTAAATATGTATGAGTAGGGCTTATTGGATCCCATTCCTCCTGCCCAGTGAAGGTCAACATAGTGAGACAGCAGTTATTGTGGCAGAAAGAGTTTTATTGTGTGAGGCACCAGGGACTAGGCCAGGTAATTTAATAATCCATTTCCCTAAGTATTTTGAGAAAAGGATCAGTTTAACGAGCAAGGGGCTGGGCAATTGTGTCTGTTTATTGGTTGGGGATGAACTCTGAAAGATGATCTTCTTATTTTGGAGATTTCTTGGATTGGACAACTGTTGGATTCATTCCCAAACTTGCCCATAGGTCTGGATGCCACCATGGTGGCCCTGAAATACAGGGTTAGGCTTTACATTTCAAGATTATGAATAGAAGCACAAGTCTTTGGTCTTTATAATAGCAGTGTTACATGTAGAAGTCATGGGACCAGAAGGAGGCCCATTCACTCTGCTGCCTAGGACAGGTGCTCTGTAACTGAGACATTTAGGAGAGCACTGAGGGAAGGTTATTTGTACAGTCATTTATCTAAATCATTGTTTAGAGATCGTGGGTAGGAATGGTGCATAGTCATTGTACTTACAGCAGTATGAACAATACTGTCATCACCACTAACAACACTAGGTCTGGGTTATACATTTTACATTTCCTCCCTCCTTGCCTCCTTCCCTCAGTATTTCTCCCTTTCTCTCTTCTTGTCTGCTTGCTCTCTTGCTTTCTAAACTTCTCTCTCTCTTGCTCTCTCTGTCCCTCTTTTTCTTTCGTTAGTCTTAGGATGTACAATCAAAATAATGTTTCAAAAAATCATTTAAAATAATTCTATGTATTTTTATGTCACCTTGGATGTATAGATTGTCCTTTTTTTTTTTTTTTGGTTTGTGCTTCTGTATTTTGTGGATAGGCATTATTATTTCATCTTGTTTTACATTTGTTTTGGAAAGGTAAAACATTTATAGGGTTCTGAGGCAAAAAATATAAGAGAAGATGCATTTATAGATTTTCACTTCCATCTTAGATTTCTTTCCCCTTTTTTCTTCATCATCTTATAGGTGACAATATTATTGTCAGTTCAGCTGTATCTTTTAATTTTTTCAGAAGAAGTCTTCCCCTTTTAAAGAATTATATATTTTATTTACCATATCTGCAGAACATATTGTTTCTCTAATGTAATATTTGCATTTCTGTTTTTGTGTTCTGATTTTATACAATTTAATGAATGTTTCATTTTCTGTTTTCTGACCTTACTTGAATACAAGCTCCTACTTGTGATTATCATTCAAAAATGCATTTCTTCTCTTTTAATGTTTTTACTCACTTATTATTTAATGATTATATCATTGGTATTTTATACAGTAATTACTGTAGAAATAGTAACACTAATGAACAATAAAAATGGGTACTCTTTCCTTGGTAGTTACTATAGTAAGAAATTTACCTGTATAATCTTGTTTAATTTTCAGAGAAAACTTATGGAAGTTCCCAGGTACTACTGAGTTTCACAGATGAAAAATTGAAGCAGGGAAAAGTTAAATAAGCTTCCAAAGGTCATAGACTTTGATGTGATAGAAATTTCTCTCAAGCTCTATGGTTCAGAAAATAAGATGTCTTAGTTTAATTTGAATTTCATTATCTTTTGAGTGCTAGCATTATTTCATAGGCTTATGAGGATTGGCCATTTACATTTCTACTGTGAACTGCCTTTTTGTATTTTTTTCCCAGTTCTTTCATAGGAGTATTAACTTTTCTTTTTGATTTGTAGGAATCATTGCACACCATTTTAGAGCTATTTACCTTTTAGGGTATGTGTTGACAAAATTTCCCCTCATTGGCTATTATTTATTTCTGGCACCTTTTTGGAAATAGACCTTTGAATATTACTTTTAATAAAAACATGCCAGTTTTTTTATTCTACTTTTGATATTAGGGTTATAGAGGTCAACCCCACCTCTCATGTTATGCACTTCATCATGTTTAATTCTTGTTCTTGGTCTTCCTCACTGATCTGAACGTACAACTTTATCATATGATAATACCCACATGCGGCTGTCTTTCTGCATTTTTCCATTATGTCCGTTTTAGTTTAAGTATGTATCAAATATTGCATGGCATGAGAGCATGTACTATTTACTTATTTATGTCTTTTTTCCCCTAAATCTCACAAGGTTACAAGAGGGCATCTTTTTAATAGAGGATGAGCAGAAATCCTCTAATAAATGCATTTGCATCTCTCTCTGTCTCTTTCTCACCATGCACACATGGACATACATCTGTTTACCTTTGAGTAGAGTCACTACAGACCACTGAACCTTTTTCAAACTCCTTTTAATCAGGCAATGCCAAGCTCTCTCAGAGTTAATGCTGGTAGTTTCCCAAAAGCTTACTTACCAATGTAAAAGGAAGAAGATTAAGGCAATAATAAAGAAGCTACCACAAGACAAGGGCGTGGCAGCAACTGTTATGTATTGAAACTCTGGACTGCAGGGGATGGAGCCTGACTCAGGACTGCCCACCCTACAGTGCCCGGGAGCACTGCACCCAGGTCAGCTTCCTGCCATCCCTGCCCTCCACCTGCTGCAGTCCTGAGCTCCCCAAGTTCCTGCCTTCCCTTCTGCAGGGGTCTCCTCTCAGCTGCCACAGGAGGGCGCTGGAGAGGTGGGTGGAAGCCGAGAGGCAGGGCTTCTTTGCAGCTCCTCCCAGGAAACCACCGCTTTCGGCAAGGAACTTGGAGTCTTTGGATTTAGATCTTCAGTTGCTTCTCTCTGCTGGTGCCAGGACAAGGAGAACAGCTCTCATCCACTACCTTCTGTCCTTGAGATCACTTCCTTTTTAAGAAGGAAGGATTTATTTTGTTTTAGTTCTAGGACTTTAGTTCTGAGAGCCATTCTGCTCCTCTGACAATCTGGAGCTTTCCATTTACCCTAGACGGGAAGCCATGCAGTGGGCTCTAAGCTTATTTGTAGCCTTCTTGCATCCTGGTAAGTATGTTGCATTGGCTGATGACCATGGAGTTATAGTTCATTTCACCTGGGTTGTCATAATGAGGAATGTCTGGTTACTTTTTTGTTGTTGTTGTTCCCTTTGCAGCCAGTCAGATGTCATCCAGCTTTGAAGGGACAATGATGTCAATCACCATGAAAACCTGGTCAACTGTTATTATCACTTGTGACATTCAATCAAGTACCAACTATATCCACTGGTACCTCTACCAGGAGGGCAAGGCCATACAACACCTTTTCTACTATGTCAGCAATACTGGCCATAGTGTGGTGGAGTCTAGAGGAAGTGATAGGAAGTTTAATTTGCGATTGAAACATGTGAAAGCCAGTGACTCTGGAGTGTATTACTGTGCTACCTGGGACAGACACAGTGACTCAGTCCTGCCCTGCACTGCACTGAAAACCATGCTGTGGTTGCTCCTGGTACACAAGATAGACCAGCCCTGTCTTACCTTCTGCCCCTACTTCCCTGAATTCGGAACAAAGAGAAACTCTGAGTTCAAGTCCTCACCACCCTAGTTATAGCCCACTCCCTCGTCAGCAGCTGCACCTACCCCACTTCCGCCCGGACTCCCCTACAGACTGAGCTGCCTCCTTCAGGCCTCACCCAGAGCTCTGGCTCACAGCTTGGATCTTCAGCTCTTTTAGCCATGGTGGAGGCCTATTCACTGGGCTGCCTGGGACAGTTCAGGGCCCTGAGAGTAGATTTGTAGAGACATTTAGAAAAGCATCCTGGGAAGCTCAGTTGTAATGAATTTTTTAATCTAATCATTATTCTGAAATCACGGCTGGGAATGGGGCACGTTCACTGTATTTATTACAGGATGAGCAATGCTGTCATTACCACTAACAGCACTAGGTCTGGGTTATACATTTTCAGATTCCCTTCTTCTTCTCTCCTTTCCAGACACCGTGACTCAGATCTGACCTTTCTACACAGAAAATCTTTCTGGGGCTCCCTCTGATACACACAATAAACCAGCCTCTTTCTCACTTCTTGTCCCAACTTTACTTTATCCTGAATAGAGGAAACTTGAGCTCTGTAGAATCTGCACATCCCACTCTCCTGTCAGCAGCTGCACATTCCCCCACACCCTCAGGACTCTCCTGAAGCCTGAGGTGCCTTCCCCAGGTCTTAGCCAGCACTCTGACTGACAGCTTGGTCCCTTCTCCTCTCCTAGGGCTGCTGGAGGGCCATTCACTCTGCTTCTTATGACAGTTGAGGGCCCAGAGCATTGACCTGTAGAGGGAGACATTTGGAAGCGATTATGAGAACATTAGTTGTATTGAATTGTTGATCCAAGTATTGTTTAGGGATCCTGGCTGGGAATGGTGCTAATTCATTGTAATTTTTAGTGGTGTCATTACCACTAACGACATGGGTCTGGGCTATTTATTTTGGGTCTTTTTCTATCTCTCTATCTCTCTTCTATTTTACTGCTTGCTCACTTGCCTTTTAGATTTCTCTCTTTCTCTCACCATAGGGTGTCCAATCAAAATACTGTTTTGAAAAAAAAATCATTTAAACTAATTCTCTTCTACATTTTTATGTCACCTTTGATGTATAGCTCATTCTCTGGATTTCTGTTTGTATTTTGTATTTTGGTAGAGGTTTAATTATTTCACTTTGTTATATATTTATTTTGAATAAGTTCAACGTTTATGTGGATCTGAAGTCAAACTTATAAGAGAAAGTGCATGCAGCGATTTTTGCTTCCATCCTGGATTTCTCTTCCCTCGTCTCTTTCTCACCTCATGAGTTGAGTATATTTTTGTTTGTTCAGTTGGATATTTTCACTTTTTTTCTTACTTATTCAGAAGAAGTCTTCCCTTCACTTCTGCTGCATCTATCTCCAAACTAAGGCAGGGAGTAGTACAAGCTTCACGGTTTATTGAATCCTGGACTTGAAAGTGTCAGAGCTACCCTTTCTTCATCTCTTATCACAGCCCTTGTCCACGTGCCATCCACATTATTTTATGCAGCTCCATGTGCCAAGATCTGTGGTTATCTTAAAGACATGTAGTTTAGATGATCATCCATGGGGATGAAGATTGCTTTCCCTTAATTTCCACTTTGGAAGAACTAAATGTGATTGACTTCCTTGGACAAAATGACGGTCCCTGGTATCAGTGCAGTGACAAGAGAGGCGCTATTAAAGAGTCAGGTTGGGAGAGTGCCCCACTCTGGGCGGGAAAGGGGGCTGTACCAGAACCACACAGAGTGGGGAAGGAAGAGCTCCCTGAAGAGGGAAGGACTTCGCAACAAAAAAGGGAGGAGGAAACACTAGAAAGATAAACAAGTTATGTCTGCCCTGTAATGCAAGATCATAATTTTGCATGTATAATGACACACACAGGTGTACACTTACACATCTCCTTTTAGACCATCAACAGATTTTTATATTTATGTTCCTATTGATCCTGCATACTTTCTGTTAAGATTATTTCTGATTTGTTCTTGTTGTTGTTGGTATGAATGGAATATTTATTCCTTTGCATATTCTAAGTGTCTATTTTTGACATGTAAGAGACTTAATGGCTCTTAGGTAAATAACTATGCTTCTTTATATTTCTAATATATTTGATG
Organism: Otolemur garnettii; assembly: GCF_000181295.1. NCBI lineage: Eukaryota > Metazoa > Chordata > Mammalia > Primates > Galagidae > Otolemur > Otolemur garnettii. The sequence goes on from NW_003852806.1 coordinate 72,767, forward strand.
GGCTCTCAAAACTTTTTAAGAAATTATTTTTAATTATTACAAGGGTATAATAGTTGTATATCTTTATAGGTACATGTGATATTTTAATACAGGCAAACAAAGTAATTAATCAAATCAGGGTAATTGAGGAATCTATGATGTCAGGTACTCAATATTTCTTTGTTAGGGACATTTAAATTCTGTTCTTTTAGTTATTTAAAGTATACCCTGACTTATTGATGGTTATAGTCACTTTGTTGTGCTATCAAATATTATTCAATCTATGATAACTAACTATAGTTTTGCACCCATTACCCAACCCCACTTAATCCCCACTTCCTGTTATCCTTCCTTGCATCTGGTAACCATCATTCTGTTCTCTGTTTCCATGAGATCAGTTGTTTTGAATATGTAGCTCCCACATATAAGTGAGAACTTGGGAGATTTGCCTTCCTGCATTTATTTTCATTTACATTTCTCCAGTTCCACCATGTTGTTTCAAAGGGCAGGAATTCATTTTTTATTTGTGGCTATATAATATGTCATTGTGTAGATATGTACCACAATTTCTTTGCCCATTCACTTGTTGATGGACACTTAGGTTGATTCTAGATCTTGGCTATAGTGTCTAGTGCTACAGTGAACATTGGAGTGCACATATGTTTTCAGTATACTAAATTTCCTTCTTTTAGATATATACCCAGCAGTGATGCTGCTAGATCATATGGTAGTTGTATTTTTAGTTTTAATTTTTATCTTTTTTCTTTTTGGCCAGGGCCAGGTTTGAACCTCCCACCTCCGGTATATTGGGCCGATGTCCTACTTTTCTGAGCCACAGGCACTGCCCTTTATTTTTATCTTTTTTGAGGAAACTCTATCATGGTTGTACTAATATACATTCTCAAAAACAGTGTACAAGGATTACTCTTTCTCCACATCTTCTCCAGAATTCATTGCTGCCTGCCTTTTAAATTAAAGCCATTTTGACTGGGGTGAGATGATATATCATTGTAGTTTTGATTTGCATTTCTCTGATGATTAATGAGGTTGAGCATTTCTTTATATGCCTTTTGGCCACTGGCATGCTTCTTTTGAGAAATGTCTCAGATAACTTTGCCCATTTTGTATTTGGATATGATTTTTCCCTATTGTGTTGTTGGGGGCTCTTGTCTATTCTAGTTATTAATCCCTTGTTAGAAGGATGAATTATGTGCAGTCATTCACTTTCATTCTATGTATTGTCCCTTCACCTTGCTGATTCTTTTCTTTGCTGTGCACAGGCTTTTTAGCTTGTAATCCCAGTTTTCCAATTTTGCATTGGTTGCCTGTGCTTTGAGGGTACTTATTCAGTAAGTCCTTTCCCGGACAAATGTCCTAAAGCATTGCTCCCCTAATTTTAAAAATAGTTTCATAGTTTTAAGTCTTATGTTTAAGTCTTTCATCCATCCTTATTTGCTTTTTGTACATAGTGAGAGATAGGGTCTAGTTTCATTCTTCTGCACATAGATATCCAGCTTTCACAGCACAATTTATTGAAGAGACTTTTCCTTCCCCACTGTATGTTCTTGGCATTTTTGTCAAAGATAAGTTCAGTATAGATGTGCAGATTTATTTGTTGGTTCTCTATTCTGTTTCTCTGGCCTATTTGTCTGTTTTTATGCCAGTACCATGCTGTTTTCGTTACTACAATTCTGTGGTATAATTTGTGGTCAGATAATGTGATTGCTCTAGTTTTGTTCTGCTTGCTTAATTTTCTTTTCTAACAGTTATTTACAGGGAACTGAAGTTGGCAAAAATCTAAAATATCAACGTCCAGAACAAAGAGATAAGGAAGGATACCTTTACATTTTGTAAAATATCCAGCCAAGACTATGCAGTACTATCAGTAGGAATCAAAGTCAGCCTTCCAAACATTTGATGTGTATTTCCATGACAACGGCACCTGGTCAGGATATTGATGCCAACCCTTCCATTTTGTCCTTGAAAGCAAATTTCATAAAGATGAAAGTGAGGCCACTTATTAATATGGGTGTTCAACTGTCTAGGTACTAATTCTGCACTTTCCTGCCCTCTCCTTAGGTCACAGGATGTACAAAGAAGTCAAGCAATTCAGCAAGAAAAAACAGCTCCATTACACAATGGGCAAAAGACATGAACAGACGCTTTTCAAAAGAAGATAGACACACAGCCACCAAATACAAGAAAAAGTGCTCAACATCACTAATCATCAAGGAAATGCAAGGTGAAAGCTCCATGCAGTATCAGAATGGCTATTCTTAAGTCCAAAACCAGGACATGTTGTCATGGATGCAGAGAGAAAGGAACACTTAGGCCCCCTTGGCGGGACTGGGACTGCAAATTAGAGCAACCTCTCTGGGAAACAGCGTGGAGACTCCGCAAAGAACAAAAGGTAGACCTACCACTCTATCCAACCCCTCTACTGAGTATCTGCCCAAAGGAAAAGAAGTCTTTTATCATGAAGATGCCTGCGCTTGAAGGTGTACTGTAGCACAATTCACGGTCTCAGAGGTGTGGAATATACCGAAGTGTTTACCAGTTCATGGGAGGATCAACAAAATGTGATACACACACACACACACACACACACACACCATGGAGTATCATTCAGCCACAAAAAGAAATGAATTAATGTCACTTTCAGGGATTTGGAGGGCACTAGAGACCATTCTCCTAAGTGAAGTATGTCAAGAATGGGAAAGCAAACACCACATGTCCTCTCCAATAATTTGGAACTAATTGATGGGCACACATAAGCATGGGGAGGAATAAAAGCTACTGGAAATGAAGAAGAGGGAGAGAGGAGGAAGGGATGGGAAAACCCACCTAAGGAATATAACAACCACAGTTTGGGTGGCGGGCACACTGATAGCCCTGACTTAACCATTATAAAAGCTACACATGTAACAAAAACATTTGTACTCCCTTAGTATTTAGACATAAAAAACTTTTAAAAAGGCATTAATAGCTATAAAAATCCTTCTAAAAAACACTTTAACTATTGTAGTTCAAGTCTTGAAGTGTGTAGTTTGTTATGATTTCTTCCTCACTACATGAACTTACAGAATTTTGTGGATTTAGAGTCAGCTGATAAATAAAAGAAATTTATAAAACTGTTTTTTTTTTTTTGTTTCCTAGAATATATTTTGTGTTTCAGCCTTGGAATATATGTATACACATTTTAAAATACATTTTGATATTTATTTCATTTTGTAAATTTTTTCCTTCCTTTCTTCCTTCCTTCCTCCATCCTTCTCCTTCCCTTCTTCTTTCTTTTTCTTTTTTCCTTTCTTCCCTCCCCACCTCCCTCCCTTCCTCCCTCCTTCCTTCCTCTTTCTCTTCTTTTCTCTTAGCATTTTGCCGGTTTAGTGACTAGTATAGATTTCTACTTGAATTTCTGGAATTTGTTTAGTTGGAGCTCTCATATTTATATTAAGCCTCTTTATCTAAACTGCAGTAGTTTGGGAATTTCAGTTTCAACTAAGAGAAACTCAGTTGCAAAGTCTTTGCTAAATATATAACAGGTAGTGCTTATACACGCATATCCAAATTAAAGTAAGGCAGGGAGCAGTACAGACTTTGAGGGTGACAACAACCTGGACAGGAAAGTGTCAAAACCACCCTCTTGCCTATTCCTTCATCTCTTATCTCAGTCCTTGTCCACATGCCATCCACATTCTACTTGGCTGCCCTATGTGTCCAGAACTGTGGCTATGGTCACCCTTGCAGACCCATCTCTCAGATGGTCATCCACAGGGATGGAGGCCCTCTCTCTTAATTTCCACTTCAGAAAAATTGGATGAAAATTGACTTGTTGACTTACTTGGAGGATATGATGGTCCCTGATATCATGACTGTGACCAAAAGGCTGATGTATTATATTAAAAAGTCAAATTGGTGCTTGTTGCCCATAGCTCAGTGGTTAGGGCACCAGCCACATGCACTGGAGCTGGTGGGTTTGAACCCAGACTGGGCCTGCTAAACAAAAAAATAGCCAGGCATTGTGGCGGGTGCCTGTAGTCCCAGCTACGCTTGAGGCTGGGGTAGGGGAATCACTTGAGTTCAAGAGTTTGAGGTTGCTGTGAGCTATGATGCCAAAGCACTCTACCAAGGGCGACAAAATGAGACTCTGTCTCAATAAAGAAAGAAAGAGTCAAATTGGGTGAGTGTCCTACTCTGGGCGGGAGAAGGAGCTGCACTAGAATCACATAAGGTGGAGAAAGAAGAGTTCCCCACAGAGGGAAGATCCTGGCAACAGGAAAGGGAGGAGGTGGTCCCGGAAGGACAAATAACTGGTGTCCACTCCATAAACTATGGTGTCCACTCCGTAAACCAAGACATAATTTTACATATGTAATTGTGCACGGGTGTGTGCACACACAAATACAGGCCATCTCATGTTAGACTACTTGTACATTTTTTATTCATGTCCCTATACATCCTGCATATTCTCTGTTAAAATTACTTCTGGTTTGTTCTTGCTGTTATTGCTAATAAATGGAATATTTGTTCCTTTGTATTTTCTATGTGTCTGTCCATAAATTACGATGCTTCTTTATATTTCTAACATTTTCGATGAAATCTCAAATTTTCTTTTTTAAAGCAAAATTTTATTTTAATTACAGTATTATGAGTATATAATAATTGTGTATCATCGTAGGGTACCTGATGGTTTTATACAGGTATACAAAGTGAATTAATCACATCTGGGTACTTGGTGTATCCATGACCTCAGACATTTAATATTTCTTCATTTAAGGGACATCTCAATTCCACTGTTTAGTTATGTAAAGTATATCCTAACTTATAGTTGAGTACAGTTACTTTGTTATGGTATCAACTATTCTTCGTTTTATTTAAGTCTCCATATTATTGCACCCATTAACCATTTCCAGTTTATTCCTACATCCCTGCTACCCTTCCCTGGCTCTGGTAACTAAAATCCATTCTACTGTCTGTCTCCATGAGATCAGTTATTTTTAATATTTAGCTCCCACATGTGAATGAGAGAGTGTGAGATGTGCCTTTCTGTGCTCGGCTTATTTAACTTTACATAATATTCTCCAGTTTTATCTATGTTGTATCAAAGGGCAGAATTTTATTCGTGTCTGTTGCTATATGAAATTTATATATATAATATATATATATATATATATATGTATGTGTACCACAATTTCTTTATCCATTCTCCTTTTGGTGGACACTTAGGTGATTCCATATCTTGGCTATTGTGACTTGTGCTGCAATAAACATGGGCGTGCAGGTATCTTTTCAATATGCTGAATCCCTCTCCTTTGGATGTCCAGCCAGCAGTGGGGGCATATGGTAGTCCTGTTTTTAGTGAGTGAAGTCAGTACTGTTCTCCACAGTGGTTGCATGAATTTACATTTCCACTGACAATGTAAGGAGGGTCCCCTTTTCTCCACACCCTCACCAGCATTCGTTATTGTCTGTCTATCTGATAAAAAGTCATTCTAACTGGGATTAGGTGATACCTCATCGTAGTCCTCATTTGCATGTCTCTGATGACTTAGGACATGGAGCGTTGTTTCATATACCTGGTGGACCTGTGTATGTATTGTTTTGAAAAATATCAATTCAGATTATTTTCCCATATTTAATTTGGATTTTTGTATTTTTTCCCCATGGAGTTGGAGCTCTTCTATACTAGTTGTTAATCCCTGTGAAACAGGTAATTGGCAAATACATTCTCCCACTCTGTGGGTTGTCTCTTTACTAGGTGGATTATTTCTTTTGCTGTGCAGAAGCATTTCAGCTTGATGTGATTCCATTTGTCCAATTCTGCTTTGGTTTCCTGAGTGTTGCATATATTAGTCGAGAAATCCTTGCCCAGACCAATATCCTGAAGTGTTTCCTCAATGCTTTCTTGTAATTGTTTCATAGTTTCAGGTCTTAGATTTAATCTTTAAACCACTTTGATTTGATTTTTGTGTATGGTGAGAAATAGGGTCTCATTTCATTATTGTACTTGTGGACATGCAGTTTGTGCAGCAACATTTATTGAAGAGACTGTACTTTCCCCACCATCCCTTCTTTGGGACCTTGGTCAAAGGTAAGTTTACTGTGACCACTTCTGTGTTCTCTGCTCTGCTCCATTGTTCTCTGTGCCTGTTTCTCTGCCAGAATCATGTGGTTTAGGTCACTACACCTCTGTGTGCATGTGAGTCCTCCAGTTTTGTTGGTTTTGCTAAACTTTCTTTCCTTCAGTTGTTTTTAGGGGGTTAAAGTTGGCACAAATCTAAAATATCAACTTCCAGAGGAAAGATATATTTTTTAAAATTTTGAGATCGAGTGTTGCTTTGTTGCCCTGGGTAGAGTGCCATGGCATCATCACGGCTCATAGTAACCTCAAACACTTGGGCTCAAGCAATCCTCCTGCTTCTTGCCTGTTTTTCTATCTTTAGTAGAGGCTAAAGAGGTCTCCCTCTTGCTCAGGCTGGTCTCGTCCTTTTATATCTTGTAAAATATCCAGCCAAGACTTTGAAAATGAAGTTATACACTGCTATGAGCTGAAACCTAAGTCAGGCTTAGGAACATCCAATGTGTGTTTCTGTGTCGTAAGGCACCTGCTCAGGGTTCAAGAGGTGCTGTGGCTAAGAATGATGCCCAGTCTTCCACTTCAAACATGACGGCATATTTCATAAAGTTGAAGGTGAGGCCGCTTACGACTGTGGATTTTAAACTGGACATTAAGCCCACACTTCCTGACTTTCCTGCCCTCTCCTTACAATGCAGGATGATGTCCATGCTGGAAGAATTCATCTGCTTTTCTCGATGGGCCCCCAGGTGCTTCCCAATCATTTCAACTCCTCAAGAGAGAGCAAAGAAATTCTGTAATGGTGCGTCCTTATACATGTATATTATGTATTCACATGTTTTTCCCTTCTTTGCTTACAGCTTGTTTTGGACAGCTTGAAATTGGAGGAACCAGAAATATTATCATGAGGAAAAATAGACAAGTACTGTAGGTTATTCAGGACAAAAATAAAGACACTTCACCAAACCGCAAGGCTATGCCGAAACCTGCAGCATACTGAAACTCTGGAGTGCAGAGACGGAGCCTGACTCAGGACTGCTCACCCCACAGGGCCCAGGCACTCTGCACCCAGGTCAGCCTCCTCCCATCCCTGCTCTCCACCTGCTGACATCCTGAGCTCCCCATGCTCCTCCTCTGGAGACAGCTGCTCTCACCTGCCACAGGAGAGCGCTGGAGAAGTGGGTTGAAGCAGAGAGGGCGGGGCTGCTCTGCAGGTCCTCTCAGGCACTCAGGGCTTCTGGGTGAACAGCTTGAAGGTTTATAAGACAGATCCCCAGTCACTTGTCTCTGCCTGTGGCTCAGTGAAGAAGAGCAGCTCCCACCCACTGCCTTCCATTCCAGGGATCACTTCCTTTCTGAGTAGAACTTGAGTTTGGAGGGCTGCTCTGCTCCTCCTAACACCTGATTCCTTTCTTTCCAAGGCCAAGAGGAGAAGACATGTGGT
>NW_003852806.1:80285-85305 GCF_000181295.1 Otolemur garnettii
GACAAGGACTCAAAAGCACTCCCAGGAATAAACACGAGGGGCTAAGATAAAAATCAGATTTGTTACTTATTCACAAGAGGCTAAAATATAGAATGTCAAATTGAAATTTTAATTAAAATTAAAATTCAATCTTATGTTTCATAACATGACCTTTAAATTAAGAACAAAGTGTGTGGTTGGAGGAATAGACACTGTCTTACTACTGCACTAAATGAAATACCGTTCACACTAAAAGAAAAATGTATGAAATTCAAATAAGCATATTATGACTTAATATTTACAATATGCTCAAGAAAATTAATATTACTTTATGTGTTTGTTGATTTTGCATGAAGATCACAAGCTTTGCCACATAGGCATAAACCATCAAGAACTTATTTTTTCTTCTCAAATGAGAAATCCAATTCTTCTTTTCTTAAGGAGTTGTACCTTGTATCATTAACCTCACTTCAGACTTGCCCAACACACCGGGGCTTCAACTGGAAATCGAATTATAAAGAGCACACACATGTATAATTTCAGATATGGATTAAAAATAAAGGTACAATCATTTAACATCCCAGATTCAAGTGCTATGACTTTGCAAAATTAGGATGCTTTGTTATATATTTTGACAGTGTGTTTGCTAAGAACTGTGGAGCCCACCTTGTAACATTACACCAATTCCATGTCTACTTCATTCAGCAGGTTAAGATGAAGAGAACAATGGAACTCCAAGCAGTTAAATAGAATGCGGGCTAGATATAAACTGTGGGCAAGATACAGAGGGTAAAAATATGGGTATGCTGATATACCTAGACCATCTTATTAATGGTGTAAATTTATACTAAAGCAAGCATGAAAAATAAAATTCAAAAAGACAATGGGTGCACATTTCTAATCAAATTTTGCTGAGTGCATTACTAGATAAGATTAACACAGAAAATTTCTGAAAATAATAATTTTTTTTAATTGTTAGGGATTCATTGAGGGTACAAAGAACCAGGTTACACTGATTGCATTTATTAGGTAAAGTCTCTCTTATAATTGTGTCCTGCCCCCTGAAAATAATGATTTTTTAATAGATGTTTGGGAAATATTGTTATTTTGCTTCTAAATTCAAGACATCTGGAGTAATTTGGAGGTGAAGCTTTAAATACTGCTCCCAAAACCTAGAGTGATGCAGGTGTGGAATTGAGGTTAGACATTAACTAGGAGAACTCCATGGACTTCGGGACTAATCAGGGGACCCACACATGAAGTTCCATAGTCAACTTAATAGGTTGTAATTACACACGGATGTAGATTCCCGTTAAAACAAGTGACTGTGTGTTGTTAGAAATAAAAATAAAAAACTTCCACCTGATGTTAATTCATATGGAAAATCCAGGAATATCCAGAATCAGTTAAATGAAGAGTGAGGCTACACAGAATTTCAGAATATGAGAATGTGTGTTACTGGGAAAAGGGAACAGAAGTCACAAGGGATGGGAAAGAGAGCACTTGAGACGGGACCAGATTCTCACCTGTAGAGAGATCATTAAGGTGACCTGCTCTCTTCTCCTCTCTGCCTGCCATCTGCCTGGAAAAAAAAGAGATGAAAACACTATGATGAAACAAAAGAGATTAAAAATAAATTGTGTTCATGGACATTAGAAGGCCTGGTATGGGGCAGTTAAAAATCATAGTCATCACAGAGTGAGCAGAATGAACCAAGGCAGGGTTTGAATTCAGGATCTGACACTTGAGGGCTGTGACTTTTAGCACGTTTGTTACTTTCTTGACCCTATTTTTACATCTGCAAAACAAAAACAATAATATCCTTGCAATCTGCTGAAGAGGAAAGGATATGGTGGGTGATAGTTCAACGAGAACTTTTCTTCCTATTTTTAGGCACAAGGTTGTTCCAAACCATGCAAAGTGTGTTCCTCTAACATTCCTTTTTATGTGATATTCCGTTTCCCCTCACAGATAAAAACCTGGGTGCAGCTGTCGCCCCCAAGCCCACTATTTTTCTTCCTTCACCTGCTGAAAGAAATCTCCATAAGGCTGGGACATGTCTGTGTCTGCTTGAGAACTTTTTCCCTGATGTTATTAACGTATATTGGAAGCAGAAGAACAGCAATAGTATCCTGGCCTCCCAGCAGGGAGATATTAGGAAGACCGGTGACACATACATGACACTCAGCTGGCTGACTGTGCCTGAGAAGTCACTGGATAGAGAGCACCAGTGTGTCGTCAAACACGAGAGTTATAATGGAGCTGACCAGGAGATTCTCTTTCCTCCAATAAACACAGGTATGTGCGTGTGAATAGAAATGCACCTCCCCGAATACGTATCTGAAAAGAAACACCCCACCTATTCTGTCGGTATTATTGGAAAACAAATATAAATGTTTCTTAAATGTTGTTACATGTCATTGTAGCATAAAGGCCTGGCTATTTTCCTATAGAATTAAAATAGTATAGGCTTTGAAGAAAAAAAATTCAAACGCTTTCTTAAGCTCTGTCAGCCTCAGTTTTATCATACAAAGTGTTAAATTCGTATATTTTTAGGAGTGTTGAATGGACCACAGAAAACAACACCCGTGACACACACGACACCCGTGACACACACGACACCCATGACACACACGACAGCACCGAGCTCCGGAGGACCTGGTAAGTGCTAAAAATGCTCCCTTTTTGATGACTTTAACTGGTTGGGAAATAAGAGAAATTACACATTTCTCAGGAATGTTCCAGGAGGCAAAGAAAGTCACTCACTTCAGTCCTGCTACACGTGAAATTTAACCCCTAGACAATGAGTTCATCACAGGCAGAACTGTGTTCACCTGAAAAGGCCAGAGCAGAGCTCATCCCAGACAGAATAAGCGTGTCCGCTGCGGGTTTCTGGCCTCGGGCTTCCCGATATCTATTCCATATATCCCCGGAAGGTAGATTTCCGTAACTCAGGACTGCTGGGGCTGACACGCACAAACACGCTTCCCTTCTCCGGAATGAACGTGTTTCCTGCCCTTGGTGAAGGCAGCTGGGTGGACGTCGCTGTCCCACTAGTGTAGGCCACGCTTGGTGGAAACGTGGAGCAGCAGACGGGGATGAGTTCCTGTCCCAGGACACTCAGGTCACTCGTGATTCAGCCCTGCTACCCCTACGGAGCCCCTCTGAGGCAGCTGCTGTGCACGTCCAGGCAGCTGGGCTGAGAGTGTCCCGGCCTGGGGGTCCCGTCCCTGGCTGGGTGTCAGCGCCCTGAGTGTGAACTTAGCAGTTAAAATGCCCACAGTGGCTGTGACAAAAAAAAAAAAAAAAAGTTGGCAACACCTTTGCTTTGCACCAGTCCTCAAGTGAGTCTTTACCCTCACAGATCCTCAGCTTCTGCGATTTTCAAATGCTGTTTGAACCATTACCTGAACTTTTCCCCAGGACCCCGAGAGAGACCAAAGGAAACAATGTGCAGGAAAACGTTTCCCTTCAGAAATACTCACGGAGTGTTTGTTCATCCACCAGTTTGTGTTCAACGCGGCCTTTCCTAAAACTAAAGGTTACAACTAACAGCCTTGATTTGCTATTTCTACTGCCAAGAGGCGGCAAGTGTGCAAAGTGTGCAAAGGGCCAAGTTTACATAAACAGTGTGGCTAAGCGTCCAAGGCAGTTCTGATGTTTCTAACTTGATTAAACCAAAGAGCGCTGTCAGTTTCAGGGTAAAGAATGTGATACAAAAAGAGCGAAGTCCTAGTTTTGTAAAGCACTAAAGTCCTAGTTTTATTTGCACTAAATTCTAAAACAAATACACGTCTCTTCACAGGCTTCTCATGGCACCTGACTAGGTCGGGCTTTTTCTTAACAGCAGATTTCTAGTGCTCTTTCCCAGAGGATTTTATTTTATTTTTTTTCTGATAAGAATGAATCAGAGTGATCAATGAGGTGATTTTGCAGGAAGATAAAACTAATCTTCACCATGTTTGAGACTAGTCTTGATTGAAAGAGAGAATTTAGCACACACATTAATTTTATTATGAGGAATTATTACTTTATTCTTTTTACCTCAATCAGATCATGGAGATAAGTGATTTTCATTCATCTTTTGATGAATAAAGTAACTGTGGGGAAAAGGAAAAGACGTTTAAGGCCCATTAAAGTGAGTCTTGAAGATATTTGAACCTCTAATCATGGTTATAGTAACATTTTAATTCTTATACTTACACAGAAACTATGCTGTAAATTCATTTTCTAGAGTACATAAAAAAAAAAAAAAAGGTTTCATTGAGTGCAGATTGCATGAAATCGCATCCGAGAATCTTATCCACATGGACCTGATGCCAATTGTAGATAAAAACCTAAACCAAAAGAACCGCTGAGACTCTTTTTCCTTCTGTTTAAAAAATGCTGTATGTCTGTTTCCTTTCTTTAAACATCATAGATAAAATCAACTTTCACCTCAAGTTTTATTCACAGAACTGTCTTTCTATCCTCAGAAAGAATTGCACTGAAATGCTGGGCACCCATCATAAAACAGGCCATTTGCTGAGAAGAATTAAATCACTAGAAGAGAATTTCTCAGAACACAGTGGTGGAATGATATTGTCTCTCTGTGACTCCTTTTCTGTCTATGAATGTGGATCATTTTTACAAATCACTTCCCACATGTCCTATTTCTTTTGATCCCCACAACTACCCTTTGAACTCTGGCTCTGTCATTCACTGATATGACCTGTGGCCAGTCACCCACTCTCTTTAAACCTCATTTCTCATTGGTAACATGGGGACACCCATAATATAACTCACGTAGGTGATAGTGGGCCTAAGATAAGATACTGTATGGGCAGCATTCAACATAGGGCCTGGCACAGTAAGGATCACTCAGCAGGTATTACCTTTATTAATATTGTTGTTGTTATGTCTGGAAACGTGTGCACAAAGTGGGGATGTGCCTGATTTGAATGTCTGGCTGCTTTCCTCTGCTCAGACAAGATCTCTCCCTGCCCCAGACTCCTTCAAGCATGCAGGATTCTGTGGTGGATTCCAGGACTGAACAAGTCCT
>NW_003852806.1:88801-92072 GCF_000181295.1 Otolemur garnettii
TTGGTTTGTTTTGCACAGGTGCCTTACTGAGGAAATCTCATTATTTGTTGTTGTTGTTCCATTTCAGCAAATCAGGTATCTTCCAACTTGGAAGGGAAAATGATGTCAGTCACCAGGAAAACCGGGTCAGCTGTTGATATCACTTGTCATGTTGAAGAAAGTGCCTCCTATATCCACTGGTACCTCTTCGAGGACGGCAAGGCCCCACGACGCCTTCTCTACTATGCTGTTTCTAACTACAAGGCGGTGGTGGACTCAGGAGTCAGTAAAGAAAAATACTATCCTGTTATGGGCACGGAAAAGAGTTTTAAGTTGCTACTGCAACGTTTGGAAGCAGGAGACTCTGGAGTGTATTACTGTGCCAGCTGGGACTCGTCTGACACAGTGACTCAGACATGTCCTGAGCCACACTGAAAACCTTGCTTGTGGCTGCTCCTATTACGTAAGAGAGACCAACCCCTGTCTCTTTTTCTGCCCTGACTTCACTGGTTTCTCAACAAAGAGAAACCCTCAGTTGAAGTCTAACCACCTTGTTACATCCTGTTCCCCTATAGCAGCTTCACCCTGTCCTGGACCCATCCCCCAAATCTCCTACAGATTGAACTATAATGCCTTCTCCTGGCCTTGCCCAGTGCTCTGGCTGACAACATGGTTCTTTAGCTATTTTAGGGTCTGATGGAGATCCATGCACTCTACTTCCTGGGCCAATTGAGGGCCTGGAGTGCTGATCTTGAAAGTGAGACATTTAGGAAAGCACCGTGGGAAGTTTCGTTGTACTGAATCCTTTATCCAGTCATTGTTCTGAAGCTGACACTGGGCGTGGTGCTTGTTCATTGTGCAAATAATAATATGAACAACATTATCATTCCCACTAGCACCACGAGGTCTGGGCAAGGCTGTGCATGTTGAGAGGCTTTTCTTCCCTCACTGTCTCCATTCTTGTCCTTCTGTCTCTACCTCTTTCTCTCTCCTTTCCTTTCCATATCTTGGGTGACATGACATGTCGTCATTGCCCTCCTGGTAGAGCTAGCAGTGGATTTAGTGTTACTTGTTCTTTCTATAGGCCAGTATCAGCTTACTGTCAAAAACCAACAAAGACATAACAAAAAAGGCAATTATAAGCCAGTATCTCTAATGACTGTGGATGCAAAAATCCCCAACACAATACTAGCCAATGGAATTCAACAACACTATAAAAAGGTTTTTCATCATAATCAAGTGAGACTCATCCCAGGGATGCAAGCATGGTTGAACCTACACAAAACAATCAATGTGATGCTTCATGTCAACAGTATGAAGGACAAAAACTATATGATCTTTGAAATTGACGTTTAAAAGGTGTTTGATAAAATTCAACATCCATTCATGATAAAAGTTCTCAAAAACTGGGTGCCAAAGGAATCGACTGAACCCAAGAAAAGCTATCGATGGCAGTTGTATTTAGATAGTTTGAATCAACAATATTTGATAGGATGGCAAAGTGAGGATCACCAACAATTGTTGAGGGTTTCCTATAAAATAAAAAAAAAAGTGGTATTAGAATGTTCCTAACACAAAGTAATGATGAGTGCCTAAAGTGATACATACCCCTATTATTTTGGTTTGATTAATCTACTTGGTGTGGCTCAACATCACGTGCACCCTATAAATATACAGAAATATTATGTACTCATAACAATTAAAATTTAAACAAAATTAAAAGAAGGAAGAAAAATGCAGTTAGCTCCTGGTGACATTATTTTTGTGTGGATCTATTTAAAAATATATGCAATGTTACTATATTTTATTAGCAGCTATACCTTTCTTTTTCTCTGCTTGGGTAAATTTTATAATTTCTGTCTTTCTAGGAGATTATGAGTGTTTTGTGTTTTTCAATGCATTGGCAGAACTTTACTGATTTATATTATTTTGAATTTCTGCTTTTGCAGTTCTGTCTCCAGTTTCCTTCCCTGTGATACTACTACTTTTGGGGTGTTCACTTTTGTTTTAACTACTGTTTCAGAAATCAGTCCAATTTATTAGTCTTTCTAAAGCCCAGTTTTTCAATTTATCTGATTTGTATTTGATTATTCTTATTGTTTCCTTCCTTTCCTCTTTTTTTTTTTTTGGTTTTATTACTCTATTTTTCTGTTACTAACTTTTTGGAATGAATACTGGGTGATAATTTTGAGACTTTTCCCCACTCTAACATCTGTAATTATAAAATGAAGAAAATATAATACTTAAGACTTTTCTGAACAAAGGCAATAAAAGACTTGATAAGGACAGTTATGAAACATTGATAGAAAAAACTGTAGGTGACAAAACAAGGAGAAAAATGTATCATGCTCAAGGGTTGCGAGAATAAACATTGTTAAAATGTCCAAACTTCCCAAAGTGATGTGCTGATTCAGGGCACTCCCCTCAAAATACCAATGTCATCCTTCATAGATATACAAAGAAATAATTGTATGCTTCACTTGGAACCAAAAAAGAGCCCAAAGAGTCAAAGCAATTTTCAGTGAAAAAACAAATTTCTGGAAGCATTATATTAACTGACTTAAAACTATACTATAAGACCATACAGGCTGTTTCAGGTTATGAATGAGATGGTTCTGTAGGTTTTTTCCTCCAATTCCTAAGTACAAATCAGTCAGTCAGATGTTTGAAACTCAGCGACTTTTGTATGTTTGTATGTTTGTAAACAGCATGCTATTGGTATAAAAATACAGATATTGACCAATGGAACATAATAGAGAACCCAGAAATAAAACCATCTGTCTACAACCGACTAATCATCAACAAAACACATAAGAACTCACTGGGAAAGGAAGCCCTGTTCAATAAATGTTGCTGGGAACATTGAATTGCTACATGCAGAAGAATGAAACAGAACTCCTATTTCTCACCACTTAAAAAAATTAATTCCAGGTGGATAAAAGAGTTAAATGTAAGGCATGAAACCATAAAAATATAGAAGATGTAGGGAAAGCTCCTTGAGGTATTGGCTTAGGCAAAGAATTGATGAGTAAGACCTCCAAAGGCAATTAGAGCAATAACAAAAATAAATAAATCTGAATAGGTTAAATTAACAGGCTTCAGCACAGCAAAGAAATAACCAAGACAGCAAAATAAAAATCTACAGAATGTGAGAAGATATTTATGTCTTATACATTTGATAAATGGCTAATGTCCAAAATGTACAAAGAAGTCAAGCAATTCAGCAAGAAAAAACAGCTCCATTACACAGTGGGCAAAAGACATGAACAGACGCTTTTCAAAAGAAGATAGA
>NW_003852806.1:92092-112338 GCF_000181295.1 Otolemur garnettii
CTTTGGGGGGTGCTGGTGAAAGGCTCTGTGAGTCCAGGCCCAGCAGGGAGCTGAGGGTGCCCTCTGGAGATGTGGAGCCTTCTGACACCCCAGCCCCTTCCATAGATGACAGCGGCCTGGAGGGCTCAGAGTCACCTCGGGGGAGACTCTGGAGCGCCCAGGAGCATTTTGGAGGTAGGAGGTAAGAGGCAGGTTACGCCTCCTTCTGGGTCCAGTACTTTCCCAGCCCCGCACAAAGGCCACATACTGGGAGGCCACTTGGTGTGGAAGGAGGAAGAGTGAACCAGGGGTCACACTTCACAGTGACTTACAGCGGGCTGCTTGGCATGTCCCTAGCTGCCCCCTTGGTTCTCATCATCCTACAGTGGCTAAGGTTCCAAATTCAGTGTCATTAGCGTCCCGATGAGATAATGATAATAGTCACTTGTATAGTGCTCAGTGTGTATTAAGGACTGATCTAACTACCCATTAACTCATTTAATTCTCACAGAAACCCTGTGTGATGCACACAATTATCTGTCCTACAGGTGGGGAAACTGAGGCAGAAAGGGCTGAGGAACTTCCCACAGCTGTGAAGAAACAGGGCAGGGATATGACCGTGAGCCTCTGCTCTAAACTTCTCTGTTATTTGCTCCTGGAGTGGAAACAGGTCATTTCTCTTTTCAATTGAAACAGGAAGATTTCCTTTCCTACTAGGTTAAGAGCCGGTGAAGAAACTGCCTCTTTACCTGTCCGGGTTTCCCTTCCTCGCTCTTTGCTGTTCACGAATTAACAGGTGACAGGCCACCTGCCTGGGAAGACTTTACACTGACCTCCCTTCACCAGTAGGACTCGGGTAGCAAAGTCCACAGAGCACGGCTGGATGATGGAAATACCAGATCCATGGGCAGCATTCACGGGTGTGTAAAGGAAAAATTAGGCAAAATTTGTACACTTCCACATAAAACACTCGTGTCTCGATGGCCATTATAGAGATATTCTGTACACTTCTCAACAACAACAACAAAAAACTTATTAATAAAATCCCACATGCTTCTCCTCAGAACAGTTCTCAAAACTTTTCCAATTATGCATTCTCTCCACTGTTTGGGAATTTCTTTTCTTATGGACTTCTTGAAAGGCTTTTGGTCTACGAAGGTGCTCACAATTTATGCCTGATTTTCCTCACTATATGTTACACGAATATAAGTCCTATAGAACTGCCGATTAGAAATTGTAAGTAATAAGAGATACAAATGGTTCACAAACATTCTAATTTTATTTAAAGAAATATAAATTTCCCTATATAGATACATATTTATGTACATGCATATACAGTCTCACCTCCCTCTCTCGTACGGATCGTGTCCAGGGTGGCCTGCTCTGCCCTGCTTTTCATTTATATAAGTCTGAGAGCTCTTTTATGTCAGTGTGTGGGGACATTTAGATAGCTAGGAGGTAGTTCACTAAAAATATTCAGTTCTTTGGCTTTTTTCCAATCTTCTGCTGTTATAAAGTAAGTTGAAATAAATCGTAGTCATGTGAACATGTGCGCGGTGACGTGGGCGGGTATTGCCAGCTGCCCTGTGTGGAGATTGACCCACGGGGCTCTTTTCTCACACTGTGTGTGAGCTGAGTGTTCAGCCAGATGTCAGAAATTTGCTCATCTCACTGGCAAAATTAGTGTCTCATTATGCCTTAATCGGATTTTCTCTGTAAGTGAAGATAAGCATCTTTCTTTAAAATTAATTTTATATACTAGGTTTCCACTTTTGCCTTTATGGAATTATAAAGGCTAAATTTAATGTCAATAACAATATTTAACATAAGGACTGAGAACAATAACGTCATAAAGAACGAATGAAGATAAATACATTCAGAAAAGAAATCAGGTGATTGCTGCCACAAAATATTAAGCAATAGTAATAGTAATAATGCAAAGAAAGTAACATTCACCTTGTCAGATAGAAGTATGTCTATTATAGAATACTTTGATCAGTTAACTTTTTCTTCTTATTTTGTTTTTTCCAAAGTCTCAAAAAAAAAGACAACTAATATTTATAAATGAAAGTAATAGATAATTTCAAAAAAAACAGATCATGCCAAATCTTATAGACAATAGAAAAAGAAATACTTTAAAATCATTCTACTTAATCTGGATACACCTGATATTAGAATTGGAGAAAATATATTATTATAAGGGGAGAATTAAAAACATATTTCACTTATAAATGAGGATGCAATATGATAAACAACATATTAACATGTTGAATTAAAAATTAATGTTTAATTAATGTACTTTGGTCCAAATTAAATACAATTTATATATGTATTAGTCACTAATTTCTTTCTTATTTTTTTTTCCTTGCCCACACCCTCTCCCTCCTTCTCTGTCTGGTATCCCCTTCCTGCTTGCCCCACCATGTCATTAATTGTCATTAATTGTCTTTATATCAAAATTGAATACATAGGATTCTTTCTTCTCCTTTCCTGTGATGTTTCACTAAGAATAATGTGTTCCACCTCCATCCAGGTTAGTTCAAATGCTGTAAAATCTCCATTATTGTTGATGGCTGAATAATATTCCATGGTATACATATACCACAGCTTACCAATCCATTGCTGGGTTGAAGGACATTTAGGCTGTTTCCACATTTTAGCGATTATAAATTGGGCTGCAAGAAATAGCTTAGTACAGGTGTCTTTATAATAAAACGTTTTTTTCCCTTCTGGATAGATGCCCAGTAACGGGATTGCAGGATCAAATGGGAGGTCTAGGTTGAGTTCTTTAAGGTTTCTCCATACTTCCTTCCAAAAAGGTTGTATTAGCTTGCAGTCCCACCAGCAGTGTAAAAGCATTCCTTTCTCTCCACATTTGCACCAGCATCTGCAGGTTTGAGATTTTGTGATATAGGCCATTCTCACTGGGGTTAGATGATATCTCAGGGTGGTTTTAATCTGCAGAAGATAAATATCTTTTATGGTTAAGGTCTATTCATCTTTTTCTTCTGGGAAATATGTTTTTCCTATTGAATAATAGTAAAAATGAGCATGACATTCATTGTATGTGTGTTTGTGTATTTCTGCAAAGGTATAAAACAAAATATTAAATGTTTAATAGGTTGATAAAATAAGTGATTTATTTTTCTCTAATGAATCCTTTTGAAGTATAAATCTTTGTGTTAGGATTAAAAGACGGTCTTATTAATATTATGAGAGTCTGTTTTGTTCATTTACAGTAAGTTTAAGTGTCTGTGAAACAGATGTTTGGGGAAACTAAGTAGAAGTTCCTATTTGAAAACAAAATAAGACCAAACAGAATAATGAAAGATTAAATTTAATTTATATTTACTCTCCAATTCTCATGAGTTGATCAGATCTCTTTAGGGCAAATACCCGGCCCCTAGTCAGGGATGTGGATTTCTGCAGAGGGAAGGCACAAAGCAAAGAGAGGAGACGTGACCCCTAAGAACTCTGGGTGGGGGTACCACTGGCGGGGTCCTAGGCAACGTCTCCTGTGGTCTCAGACTTCTCAGCACCTTCCTTCCCTGTTGTCCTGGGCTGCCCTGAACGTGTGCAGTGAGGGGGAAGCACAGAGGAGCTGGAGGGGGCCCAGAGTGGGTGGCAGGAGGGCGCTGGTGCAGCTGGCCGTGTTTTATTTTCTCAGCTTCCTTTGTTTGCCTGTTCTGTTGAATGTGGTTGATTCGTGGAAACGCTCAAAGTCAAACAGGCCCCTACTGGTTGGGGCTGTGCAGGCCAGGGTGTCACCAGAGAATAGGGACAGTTAAACCACAACCTTTGTTCACTTTCAAAAGGCCACGGCTAATGGAAACAAAATATTGGTCTTCACACCCATGAGGTTGCAATCAAACACTCTCTACGTGCGGGGGTGGGGGACTTTCTGCATTTGATATTAAGTCCGTAGCCACTGTCTGAGCTGGGGATGCCCAGGACTGTTGGGTCCACTTTCACAACACTGTCCTGAGGAACAGAGGATGTCTTGCAGCTTTGAGGCAATCCCTGACATCCCACCAGTGTCTGTGCTTTTCCAAGGTATTTGATTTACCTTGATTTACCTTTACTGAGTAAACAGGCTGACTCAACCCATGTATATGAACCTCTAACAGACTGTGGAGGTGGCCACAGTGAGGGGCTTCCTTCCCCACAGGGACTGGGGATACAGAAGCTCTGAGCCCTACTGTGTCATGTAATGAATAGTATTAAGTCTTTCTACAGGGACAAAATAACTTGAGAGTCCCCACCTAACAGAAGTCCCTAACAGAAGGCCTTAACATCAGATGAGTGAGTGAGGGGGGTTGATCCACAATGTGAGTCTAGGGGAAAATGTCCCCACCCCCACGCCAGTCCAGCATGGGGCCAGGCCCTGCACTGAATCCGTCAAGCCTGGGAGGTAGGGCAACCCTTTTGCTGAGATGATCCCTCAGGCTCTTACGTTCTGACTTCATGGCGTATCCAAATGCTTTAACTTCCCCTGGTCTGTGTGACAGAGCTAACTGAGAGTGAGCCTGGCTTCCTGTGGGGAAGGCCCACATCCTACCCTATGGGACCATCAGCACGTCAGGGGAGAGCTCTTTCTCAGGTGAAATCAACACCCCATGTCTGTGGGGTTGGTGTGCGTGCACCTCCACACCCGAGACAGGAGACCCTCACTGATGCACCACCACTGAGTCCCAGGGACAGACAGTGGAGGTTTTCCTCATCCCTGTGCACTGTGACAAGCTCCTCCTGGCTGGACCCCAGCCTCCCAGTGGGCCACCCCTCCTATACCTGAGATCTCACCCCCTCTTAGAACCAGCAGAGATGGAGCTGACTTGATGTGCATGAAAGATCAGTTTCTATCCATAACAGCATTGTCACCACTCAGGCAATTAACTTTCTCTTAAATGATACAATGAGTGACAAAGGAAAACTAATAGGCGTGCTGAATTCCTGTGTAACGATTAGGCAAGTATTTGTGTTTGAAAGAATAGTGCACAATGTTAATTTATTTCATTTTAATTTAATATGGTTTAACATGAATTAAAAGAATGACAGCAATGGTTTCAATAATTTTATGGGTTCAATATAAGAGTACTCAAAACATTTTACAACAATTTCTCGGAGAAAACATGATTTCATGATAAAAATAATAAGAGCGCCTGATGCCATTTTCCATATATTCACAATCAATCCTAGTTCCCCTTTCATAATTGGAACACTGTAGGACAAAAACTTATGGAAAGTAACAAAATAAAAGTAGTCGTTTTGATAGGTTGCATTTTATCATTTTAAAATTGTACAATGAGCACATGTGCACACATCAAAAAACAAGAGGGAAGTGAGGGTTTACAAAAAAACAACCCAGGATGAATCTGAGATAGGAAACAAAATATGTGTTCTGGGCATCAAAATGAAAAGGCATTGTGCTTTCAGAATTTTTATCATTTTGTGTCTTAGATTTTGGTATCTACCCAGAAATAAAAAATTATTTCCTCATAAGGATATTTGTACTAGAAAGTTTATTGCAGCTCAATTCACAGTCACCAAGTTGTGGCATCAACCCAAGGGGCGTCCATCTACAATGGGTTAATAAGCTGTGGTCTGTGTACACCATTGAATAGTACTCAGCCAGAAAATAGATGAAGCCTTTACATCTTTTTATAACCTGTAGGGAGTTGGAGAACATTGTGCTTAGTAAAGTACCATAAAAATGGAAAGGCGAGAATCCAATGTACTCAATACTCACATGACACCTGTAGACAAACAGACACACTTGCACCAGAGAACAACACAACTAAACTCCAGTGGAGGAGTGCGAGCGGGATGCGTGTGCTCTCACTGAACAGGCACAGCGGAGAGGTCCGGGCACACCTCTGGGTGAGGGCACCACTGCAACTCGGACTGGGTGTAACAAAGGCCAGCAATGGAACCTGCTTTCTGTACCCTCATATTAACTGGAAATTTAAAAAGAAACAAAAATAAAAGGTATTATGTTTACTAAAAAAGTGTCATGTCAGTATGTTAAAGCTTTTGATTAGGAATACAGTCCAAGGCTTGCTTTCTTTGCCTATTCATGAGCACCTCAGTCTCCTGGAAAGAGGATGGATCATTACATGACGTTACCGGCTGCAGGCAGCTGACGGAATATGTGTGGATAAGCTACACTGCCTGTGAGGTGTCGCGACAACTAAGTTACTGTTCAATAAAGGCAGCAGCGGATGTCACCTGTCAGCTTTCAATAGAGAGGCCCCTTGCCGGTCTTGTCCCCGGATGACTTTCTGTGAGAGCTTTTCACACTGAGAACAAGAGAGAAGACGAGACATTGGAGAAATCGTGTCGAAAGGCAAACACTGCTCTTGTCTCACCTTCCACAACAGCTGTGTCCGGACGGGAGGCTCCACGTGTGGCCGCACTAGAAGTTATTTTTATGTTTTTAGACAGAGTCTCACTATGTCTCTACTAGAATTTATTTTAACACACTTCAGCAAGGGGTCAACTACCAGCAAGCCCATGTTGCTGCCTCAAATCTGCAGCGCCAATGGGCTGTGGTGTGTTGGGCGCTGCTGGGGCAGGTGCAGGGCCCCATGAGCCGTGACCTCAGCTGCCTCTGCCCCCAGTCAGCCTCTGTCCGGCTTCCCAAGGAATTACAGCCCCGCACATCCTTCTTCCCTCTGCAGTTGTATAAGTAGGCAGGGCTGCTGCTGCTACAAATGGTTTATGCGTCTTGTGTTTGTGAAGCTGTAAAGGTTTTCTTTGATGATTCAAAGGGATTTAACAGGGTGTCCCGCCCTGAAGCACTTCGAGTGTCACTGGTCGGTGTGTGCACAGCAGATTTCATCTCAGAAACTCCAAAACCCTCAGACACATCCTGGTGCAGGGCTGGGGTGTGCCCTAGTAGCTGACTGGGGCGGTCAGAGACCCGGGCTCTGCCACTTCTAGCCATGAGACCTTGGACAAGTTACTCAGCCTATGGCTCTGTGGTCTCAGGTAGAAACAGAGGTGGCCGTAGCCCCAGCTCTCACAGGACTGCCCTGCCCCTGAGGCACTAGTGTGAAACTCGTCATTAAGCCATGTCTGGATGTCTGGATGTGTGGCACAGAGACGGTTTGGTTAAGTAAACAAATATGTTTTTATCTTTATTGAAATCGGAGGCTCCTAGGCATTTTTCCAACTTTACAAATTTATACGCTACCAAAAATGTTCAGAAATTTTACCTAGTGAAATATGACTGCAAAACTCATGTTAATAAGACAAATACAGCTGTATACCTACAGTCTAATTCTTTGAATTTTACATTGAAATTTCACATTTTCTATTCAAAGAAAATGTTCCATACTCAACTACTTTGTTGTTACAGTTTCATTTCAAACACTTACTTTAACAGAAGTGGTGCTCACACTTCCACACAGAAAAAAATTTTTTTTGCTGTCTCATCTTTTCTTCAGCTTCTTCAGACCCTACATAGTCAGAAAGCGTAAGGAGAAAAGTCTTTCATTGTAGTATTAAACTATTTCATTAAAATTACAACATGTATGTATAAAAATTTCAACGAAAGATGTGTGTAAAATCCACCAAGCAATTTAGATTAATAAACTGTTATTTTAAAAACTTTATTTCTCAGAGGAGGAAAATCTTTAAACTATAATCTATCGCTTGCACTAACACGTCCCATGAATTTCACTTAGGAACCAATAAAAATTCACAGACCAAGAATTATTCTCAACTGCTATTCCTCCTCCACCGCTTTGCCAACGGACTTGAATACACATTTTAAGTCTGGATAATGTCGAGCTTGGGTACCGATACTTGAATCTAGGTATTTTTATTTATTTATTTATTTAAAATGTGCATTTTAAACAATTTTTAATTTCAGATCCATACGAGTGGTTGCACTGTTTGCACTCTTACCCAGGAAGTATGCCATGGACCCGAGCATTATGCTCATTGCGGGGGACGTGCTGAACCCTTTCCCTCCCCCCTTCCTGAATTTAATTGACTTTTCCCCTCAGGTGAGCATGTAGCTGTCAACGTACCTGTTTCAACTTAACATTGAGAACACGTGATGCTTTTTTCCCCTCTCTTTTGATACTTTTCTTAAGCAAGTCTTCTCCAAATTCTTTAGGTTATTACAAAAGATACAAAATCTCTATCTTTTTTATGGACAAGTAGTATCCCATGGCGTACATGTACCACAGTTTATGAATCCATTCGTGGGTTGAAGGGCACTTGAGTTGTTTCTACATCTTCCTGATTATGAATTGAGCTGCTATAAATGGTTGTATATCAATGCTATAAATTGAGTGCAAATGTTCCTGTGGTAAGTAAAATGACATTGTTTCCTTTTGGGTACACACGCTGTAATGGGATTGCAGGATCAAATGGGAGGTCTGCTTCTAGTTCTTTGAGAAGTCTCCATCCTTCTCTCAGTAAAGGCTCCACACTAGTTTGCAGTCCCACCAACAATGCATGAGCGTTCCCTTCTCTCTGCTCCCACACCAGCATCTCTTGCTTTGGAACCCTGTGATGTGGGCATTCTCTGGGGGGTTAGGTCATATCTGTTGGGGGGGGCCTGAGGCAGCCACACACAAACTCTTTCCCCTCCCCCCATTCTCCCAAGACAAGACACAGAGGATTGGCTAGCTCACCCCTTAGAAGTTCATACTAAAAGACCTTAACTGTCCTGGAAAGCTGTGGAATTTGCCCACACCTTATGGCCCCATATAAAAGGGGTATCTGACTGTCCTCCAGGCACAGACGTCACCTTTGCACCTCCCAGACGCACCACCTCCTCTTTCCATAAGCCTGACTGGAACATCTCCACTGTGTGGAGCACCATCTTTATACCTTTCAATATCTCAAAGTGGTTTTGATGTGATTTCTCTGTAATTAGAAATGATAAGCATTTTTTCATGGCCATTCATCTGTCCTCATGAGAAAAGATTCTGTTTGTGTCTCTTGCCCAACTGAGGCACAGAAGATTAAGTGGTTTGAGGAAGATCACACACCTGCAAATTGATGACACAAAATCCAAATCTTGGCATTTCAATCCATAGCTGTCCATCTCCTGACTACTCCAGATGCTGTGCTATTAAGAAGAGTAGGATTTATAAAAGTGTATTTATCGATTAATTTCACACCTCATTCTAACTAAAGCCATTAGGATCACACTGAGGCTGACATAGCTGGGTCTGTGCAGAAGGCTCCGTACACATAGCTGCTTTCTTTCCTTTCCGCTGTAGCTCTTTGCCTCCTGAGTGTCACTGACACACGCTCTGCTCTTCTTCTGTCTGGCATTATACTTGTAGTTTTGCCTCAGGGCAAAACCAGCCACTGCATTGCCCAAACAGTGGCGAGTATCCTTGTTTGTACTGCGCAGTTTTCAGGACGCATCCTGGGTGTGCGTCCTACTGCACAACCCAGGGTGCTTGGAAGGGCCCATTACTCCTAGGCTGCAGCCTGCACAGCGTGGCAGTGTTCTGAATGCTGCAGGCAATTGTAGCCCAACGGCAAGTATCTGTATGTCTAAACATTCCTAAACATGCATGGAGGTGCTCACTGGCACGCCCAGTGAAGACCTGACTCCAAAGTGGAGGGGCACTAAGCCTGCGTGAGTTCCCCACAGACAGCTCAGGACTAATATGCTTCTCCTTGGAATGGTCAGCAATTGAACTTTGGGGTCTAGGTGATAGGCCGGAAGGCTGGATCCTGAATTTCCAGGACTTGATTGGGTTGCTTGGGGGACAGAGGGGAGATTTGAGAACATCATTGATAATCCTTGTGATTTTTAAAGACCACAAATCATTAAAAATTTTAAAATTTATACATTTTTTAATATTTAGATTTATTAAAGGTGTTCTCTTTTGTCAGGAGCCAAATGACGCCAGATGGCCGCCCATCCCCACCGTCTGGAGTATGCTAACCTTTATCAGATAAGGAGCTGCTTTTCCCTTATCAGACAAGGAGCTGTTCTTCCCAGAGAAGCCATAAAATGTTTCAGACACATCCTTTACATTCCCAGCAGGAGATTGATGCAAGCTCTAACTCCTGCATTCCTCTGCCCCCCACCTCTTGTCTTCTCTGAATGCTATAAAAACTGACCTGTTACCCCCATTAAACGGGACCTTGACAAGAAATCTGCTTGGTCTCCCTTCCTTCTTTTTCGTCTATTCTTTTACAGGCTGGGTCCCCCTCGCCCCCCGAATAACCGTGTCCCGCAGGACGGGGCACTCTTTTAGTTTCTAGACAGAATCAGAACTGAGTACCTGTAGCAACCGATGCAGATCAGCCTTTCCTATTGGGTGCAGTTGTGTTTGAGTGTGCAAGTGTGTGCAAATGTGTGCACACTTATCCACTTCACCTCTTCAAGCTGCAGTGTCCCCATCCTTCTTAGGTGGGAGTTGCGAGCACTGCCTTGGCATTGGTCTGAAATAAGTTGTCCAGAGTCATGGGCCTCATGTAGTGGCCAGGCTGGGCTGCAAACTCGCTGGCTTTCCACCCAGTCAGAAGACCTGTAGGAATCCATGTGTTTTTGTTAAGGAACCTACTCCATCCCCATTAGTATAGTGGTGAGTAACCCCCTCCCATCCATATATATGTGTGTGTGTGTGTGTGTATCTGTATATATATATGCATGTATATATATTACATTTTAGGGAATCTACTCTGAATAGAATTTTCCCAGCGCAGTTTCAAGAGGAACCCAGCAAAATGCATTATTGTTGGGTTAAAATAAAAATGATAAGCACCCATTTCTCATTCTAGCACATCTGTTATTTCAATATCTGGTTTATCAGTTAAATTCAAACTCAACAATTAGAACTGGAATAGACCAAAATCATAACACACTCCTTTCATTCTGAGGATGAATAAATGAGACCCCTGCAAGGAGGAATCTCTTGTCTCAAACTAGAAAACAGGTTGTACGTGCATTTGAATCTTCCTTGTATTTCAGAGCCTTTTTCATTCATTATACTAATTTTTTGCTCTTAATACACTCCTCTTAACTGGACTGCAACGTGGGGGAATATAACGTGTATAATATACCTCTAATGGCCAGGAGGGGGTGCTAGAAAATAGAGCAAGTAACCAAATACAATAAAATACTGTACTTTTAAAGGTAATTGAAAACAAGTAGAAAGTATAACAATATCGTATTTTGTATTAAAATATGAGAGCTCACTGAAGACAAAAATTAATCCTCAAATCATAAACAACCAAGCAGTTTTCTTAGGACACAGGCTCTGGAGACTGGCCAGTTTGGTTCAAATTCTTGATACGCTCTTTGTTAGCTAGGTGACCTCAGTGATTTAGCTAATACACTTCAATTTTATGTATAAAACATGAGTAAGTGACATGCAGTTTATGTTGGCAAGGAGGGGATAAATATATACAATGTTTGATACACAGTGAAAGGTATTTGCTACCATTATATTAGCTTAAAAATTAGTCTTTTTGTAAAATACCATTAACTATTGACTTAAGAGTGCTAGAATAAATTTGTATTACTTTTTGAGTCCACTATCATTCATTGAATGAATAAATACTATTCAAGCATATCTTACATTCTTTGCATATGGCATCTGAGAACTACTCTTGAGTTTTGCAATCTTCCTGAAATTTCCTTCACTACCATTTATACTTTATAGTTTAAAAAGAAACCTATATGTACTGAATTCTACATATTAACTGCATGTAGGTGTGTTTTGGAATTTGTTAGTCTTGAGCTTAAAGTCAGGCTCTATTACCTACTTCTTAAGTGACTTTGAGTGGCTTAACATTTTTAAGATTCCAATTCCCTCATCTGTTAAATGTGGTTGATTATATCTCTTTTTAAATACTATATGTACTATAAGGATTAGATCTTTGCAAGAAGTAAATTATACTGAAGACTAACTTAGCATTTATTTTAAAAGCAATCCACTTGGTACCATCCCGGGCACCTGAGAGATGGCACATCCAGAATGTTCTGATCCTACCTACACCATCTTTCTTAAGGGCACACCACTTCTAAGGGGGTAGTGCTTGGACTCAAAACTTTTATTCCTTCTTTTCCAAAGCAATACATTCTCAGGGAATTAAGAGTTCTCATGTAAACTCTCTAGGGTGTCACCATTTGGCAGTTCTCTCCCAACTGAAGAGTAGACTGCACGAGAGATGTGGGATCACTTTCCTGTCTGTTCGCACCCAGGGAATCCCTGTGATCCACTCTCCCAGGGAAAGGTAGTAAGTATGGAGCCTGGTGGTGGCCATAGATGTGGATCAGAACCAGCAGGTTCCTTAAGTGCTCATGTACTAGGTGGCCAGAGAGCCTGTGAGGAAAGCAGGCAGGACGTGGAGCTCTGGCTGAGGTTTCTGGGACCCACTCAGCTTCCCTGGAAACCCTGCCGGCCACCCCTGGCCACAGCACTGGCGGGAGACACTTCTGCTTTCTGGGAACCTGCAGGGCCGGCGAGCAGCACAGGACACTGGGACTTGACCTGGGGCCCCAAGTCCACCCACTCTGGCTTCCTGCCTATTTCCTCCAAATCCATACTCTGAGTCAACTTTAAACGAACCTCTGAATTATACAAAATCGCATATATTTTTTTCAGTAAGAACACATTTCACATCTTTTTCACAACACATCCTACTCCTTGATACAGAACCAAATGCATTTCCATCCCTAGTAAGTAACTTTAAATTGCAGTGAAAACCAAGAAACAGTAAATGTTGAATTGTCCTTATAAACATCTAATTTAATCATATTTATCTTATTCTTCTATAACCTATGAAAAACCAGGCATTCACACCCCCATTAAACACACGAGTGTTCTTGCTAATAACTCAGAAGACCTGGCTGTTCTCACCAAACCAGCAAGTCCAGAAATTAGTCGTACTTGTGAAAAATCAAACGACCACAGATCTATTTTTTTTTCTCTAAATTCCAGTCATTGGACGCAAAAGAAAATAAACTTCCCCCCCTTTTTAGAGCCTCTAACTTAGCTATTCTAGTTGCAGAGGAGGCATCATTGTGGGGAGTCCTGAGAGAGGCTCCCCTAACCCCCATCCTCACTGGGCTTTTTGTTAGACATAGGGGCAGGAAGGGCCTCCATAAACTGGACTTCAGATCCATATAAATGTTCTGTCAACACAAAACACATATAAACCATAAAAACAAAATCAATTTCAAAATTATAAAAATATAAGCTAAAAGAAACAAAGCTAGCTTCATGTCAACAGTGACTTAAAGCTACAGGGAAGAGAAAAGGAGATCCGTTTAGAGGTTTGCTTCCATCCGAGATGTCGCTTCCCTTTCCTCTTCCCCCTCTGACAGGTGACAATACTTACTTTCCTTCGTTTGGTTGAATGTTTTCATGCTGTCTCATTTATTCAGAAGAAGTCTTTCACTCTTAAGAAATAAATATTTTGTGGAGCATACATTGTTTCTCTTTAATATTCTTTGATGTATGGTTTTACACATTTTAATCAATTTTTAACTTTGTTTTCTGACCTTCATGGAATTCATGTACACACTTCCTGATTATCCATAAGGAAATGCATATGATTTTTTACTGTTTTCACCCATTTATTATTTCCGGTTTATATTATTTATCCATCTGAAATTTTATACAATATGGAAGAAAAAGCAACAAAATGAGTGGTAAGTCTGGGTCCTTATTTTCTGGCAGTGATTGCAGTAAGCACTTTACATGGCATTTCTTATTTAATCTTCGCAGAAACATTAGGGAGGTTTTAAATTACTGTCAAATTTAGCAGAGGAGGAATTGGGGCAGGGAAAAGCTTGTTTGTTTTTTCAGTTTTTGGCTGGGGCTGGGTTTGAACCTGCCACCTCTGGCATATGGGGCCAGCACCTTACTCCTTTGAGCCACAGGTGCCGCCCCATGGGGCAGGGAAAAGTTAAATAACATTCACAAGGTCCTAGACTAAGTTGAATTAGTGATTTCAACCAAGCTCTGTGGTTCAGAAAATGAAATTTGTTAATTCTATTTACATTTTCTTGTCGTTAATGAATAGCAGTATTATTTCATAAGGTTATGGGCCATGTATGTTTATATTGTGAATTGCTGTTTCATGTTTCTAGCCCATTCTTCAAATGGAATATTAATTTTTTTCCTTTTTCAGTAAGAATTATTATATACTAATTTAGATATATTAATCTCTTATGAACCTTTATAATATGTGATTTAAAATGTTCCTTTATTTGCTATCATTTATTTTTGGTGCCTTCTGGAAAATAGAACTTTGAATATAACTTTTTACAAATTCTACTAGTTTTTTCTCTCTGCTTTTGGTTTCAGGCCTATAGAGTTTAATCTCATCTGCCATGGATATGAAAGTCATCAAGTTAAAGTCTAGTACTTTTCCTTTTTCAGTTTTATTACACCAAAATCTCTATTTGTGTCTGGTCAGACAGCAATTCAACAGTATTTATTTCTATATGGTGAAATTTCTATATGGTGAGTCAACTCCTAAAAGAGAATATGCTGAGTAATCAATTACTTCCTTACTGATTGAATGTGCAACTTTAGTGTATGATAAAACATGACCTTATGTTCATCTATTTCTGGATTATCCACTGTGTCAATGTAGCATTACATTCTAGTACCAGAATCCTCTTTGATCCACTGTGTCAATGAAGCCTTATATTCTGCTACCAGTATCCTCTTTTCATTACTGCAGTTAGATTCCATTACAGTTAACTTCTTTTCCTACTTAAGAATTTTCTTTGCACTGTAGTGTGATGATTCTCTCCTTTCTTATTTTAAAAATGTAAGACTTCTGTTTTATCAAGGATATTCCAGACTCCAACGTCCTTGAGCTTGTCTTGTGCATAGGCACGTGGAGGGCTCAGCTTTCAGAGCTGCCCCTGTGGTAGCCACATGTCCCTGAGGCAGAAGGGAGATCAGTCAGAGGCCTCTACCTTTCTCACACCCAGCTGTTATGACAGCCACCAAGAGAGACATTGTGGAACTTCTTAATGTGAGAATTTTAAACATATATCCAAACACTTGTATTAAAATGGTAGAGGAAAATCTATAGAGGCATTACTATAAATTTACCACCGATTTACTCTAATTCTGTGACCACCTATCAATATGTGTACAGCTATCAGTCCATGTACCTTGAAGATGCCATACAGTTTCTGTGAGTATGATTGCCAAATAAGCATGGGATGCCCAGGTAAATCAGTATTTCTAATAAACAACAAATACCTTTTTAGTTTAGGTATGTATTAAATATTAAAGATGATTAAAGGCAAAAATAAAGAAGCTTCACAAGAGGGCAAGACCACCATAGCAGCTGAAACACATGAAACTCTGGAGTGCAGGGAGGGAGCCTGACTCAGGACTGCTCACCCTACAGGGCCCCGGAGCACTGCACCTGGGGTCAGCTCCCTGGGATCTTTGCCCTCCACCTTCTGCAGTTCTGAGCTCCCCAGGCTTCTTCTCTTCTGGAGAGGGCTGCTCTCAGCTGCCACAGGAGGGCGCTGGAGAAGGGGGTTGCAGCTGGGAGGTGGGGGCTCCTCTGCAGGTTCTCCCAGGACCCCACCCCTTATGGGTGAACAGCTTGGACTAAGACAGATCCTCAGTCACTTCTCTCTGTCAAGAAGACCAGCTCCCAAGTACAGTCTTCTTTCCCTGAGGTTTTTTTCTTTTTTGAGTAGGATTTGAATCTTGAGAGGGTATTTTGCTCATCTTATCATCTAGACCCTTTCTGTCTAAGTCCACGAAGGGAAAGTATGCAGTGGGCGCTGGCCCTGCTTCTGGCTTTCCTGCTGCTTGGTAAGCACATGGCAGTGGGCGACGTTCATGGCGTTGGTTTGTTTTGCACAGGTGCCTTACTGAGGAAATCTCATTATTTGTTGTTGTTGTTCCGTTACAGCCAGTCGGGTATCTTCCAACTTGGAAGGGAAAATGATCTCAGTCACCAGGAAAACTGGGTCAGCTGTTGATATCACTTGTCATATTGAACAAAGTGCCTCCTATATCCACTGGTACCAATTCCGGGAGGGCAGAGCCCCACGACGCCTCCTCTACTATGCTGTTTCTAACTACAAGGTGGTGGTGGACTCAGGAGTCAGTAAAGAAAAATACAACCCTTTTCTAGGCACAGAAAAGAGTTTTAAGTTGAGACTGCAACATTTGGAAGCAGGAGACTCTGGAGTGTATTACTGTGCTGGCTCATCAAGTCTGACACGGTGGGTCTGGTCCGACACAGTGACTCAGACCTGCCCTGAGCCACACTGAAAACCTTGCTTGTGGCTGCTCCTGTTACACAACAGAGACCAGCCCCTGTCTCTCTTTCTGCCCTGACTTTGCTGGATTCTCAACAAAGAGAAACCCTGACCTCAAGGCCTAACCACCTTGTTACATCTTGTTCCCCTGTAGCAGCTGCACCCTGCCGTGGACCCATCCCCAGGACTCTCCTACAGATTCCACTATAATACCTTCTCCTGGCCTTGCCCAGTGCTCTGGCTGACAACATGGTTCTTTAGCTATTTTAGGGTCTGATGGAGATCCATGCACTCTACTTCCTGGGCCAGTTGAGGGCCTGGAGTGCTGATCTTGAAAGTGAGACATTTAGGAAAGCACCGTGGGAAGTTTGGTTGCACTGAATCCTTTATCCAGTCATTGTTCTGAAGCCGACACTGGGAGTGGTGCTTGTTCATTGTACAAATAATAATATGAACAACATTAACATTCCCACTAGCACCACGAGGTCTGGGCAAGGCTGTGCATGTTGAGAGGCTTTTCTTCCCTCACTGTCTCCATTCTTGTCCTTCTGTCTCTACCTCTTTCTCTCTCCTTTCCTTTCCATATCTTGGGTGGTATGACATGTCGTCATTGCCCTCCTGGTAGAGCTACCCGTGGATTTAGTAGTTACTTGTTCCTTCTATGAGGCCAGTATCAGCTTGTGTCAAAACACAACAAAGACATAACAAAAAGGCAATTATAAGCCAGTATCTCTAATGACTGTGGATGCAAAAATCCCCAACACAATACTAGCCAATGGAATTCAACAGCACTATAAAAAGGTTTTTCATCATAATCAAGTGAGACTCATCCCAGGGATGCAAGCATGGTTCAACATACACAAAACAATCAATGTGATACATCATGTCAACAGAATGAAGGACAAAAACTATATGATCTTTGAAATTGAAGTTAAAAAGTTGTTCGATAAAATTCAACATCCCTTCATGATAAAAGCTCTCAAAAACTGAGTGCCAAAGGAATCGACTGAACCCAAGAAAAGCTATCGATGGCAGTTGTATTTAGATAGTTTGAATCAACAATATTTGATAGCATGGTAAAGTGAGGATCACCCACAATTGTTGAGGGTACCCTGTAAAATAAAATGTGGCATCAGAATGTTCCTAACACAAAGAAATGATAAATCCCTGAAGCGATACATACTCCTATTATTTTGGTTTGATTAATTTACTTGTGTGCACCCTATAAATATATACAAATATTATGTACTCATAACGATTAAAATTTAAAAAAAATTAAAAGAAGGAAGAAAAATGCTGTTAGCTCCTGGTGACATTATTTTTGTGTGGATGTACTTTGGAATATATGCAATGCCTTTATTTGTCTCTGCTTGGGTAAATTTTATAATTTCTGTCTTTCTAGGAGATTATGAGTGTTTTGTGTTTTTCAATGCATTGGCAGAACTTTACTGATTTATATTATTTTGAATTTCTGCTTTTGCACTTCTGTCTCCAGTTTCCTTCCCTGTGATACTACTACTTGTGGAGTGTCCACTTTTGTTTTAACTACCGTTTCAGAAATCAGTCCCATTTATTAGTCTTTCCAAAAGTCCAGTTTTTTAATTCATCTGATTTGTATTTGATTATTCTTATTGTTTCCTTCCTTTCCTCTTTTTTTTTTTTTTGTTTTATTACTCTATTTTTCTGTTACTAACGTTTTGGATTGAATACTGGGTAGATAATTTTGAGACTTTTCCCCACTCTCAGACATCTGTAATTATAAAATGAAGAAAATATAATACTTAAGACTTTTCTGAACAAAGGCAATAAAAGACTCGATAAGGACAGTTATGAAACACTGATAGAAAAAACTGTAGGTGACAGAGACAAGGAGAAAAATGTATCATGCTCATGGGTTGCGAGAGTAAACATTGTTAAAATGTCCAAACTTCCCAAAGTGATGTGCTGATTCAGGGCACTCCCCTCAAAATACCAATGTCATCCTTCATAGATATACAAAGAAATAATTGTATGCTTCACTTGGAACCAAAAAAGAGCCCAAAGAGTCAAAGCAATTTTCAGTGAAAAAACAAATTTCTGGAAGCATTATATTAACTGACTTAAAACTATACTATAAGACCATACAGGCTGTTTCAGGTTATGAATGAGATGGTTCTGTAGGTTTTTTCCTCCAATTCCTAAGTACAAGTCAGTCAGTCAGATGTTTGTAACTCAGCCACTTTTGTATGTTTTTATGTTTGTAAACAGCATGCTATTGGTATAAAAAAACTTTGGACTTTGACCAATGGAACATAATAGAGAACCCAGAAATAAAACCATCTGTCTACAACCGACTAATCATCAACAAAACACATAAGAACTACACTGGGAAAAGAAGCCCTGTTCAATAAATGTTGCTGGGAACATTGAATTGCTACACGCGGAAGAATGAAACAGAACTCCTATTTCTCACCACTTAAAATAATTAATTCCAGGTGGATAAAACAATTAAATGTAAGGCATGAAAACATAAAAATATAGAAGATGTAGGGAAAGCTCCTCGAGGTATTGGCTTAGGCAAAGAATTGATGAGTAAGACCTCCAAAGGCAGTTAGAGCAATAACAAAAATAAATAAATCTGAATAGGTTAAATTAACAGGCTTCAGCACAGCAAAGAAATAATCAATACAGCAAAATAAACGTCTACAGAATGGGAGAAGATATTTATGTCTTATACATGTGATAAATGGCTAATGTCCAGAATGTACAAAGAAGTCAAGCAATTTAGCAAGAAAAAACAGCTCCATTACACAGTGGGCAAAAGACATGAACAGAAGCTTTGCAAAAGAAGATAGACACACAGCCACCAAATACAAGAAAAAGTGCTCAACATCACTAATCATCAAGGAAATGCAAGGTGAAAGCTCCATGCAGTATCAGAATGGCCTTAGGCCCCATTGGCAGGACTGGGACTGCAAATTAGAGCAACCTCTCTGGGAAACAGCATGGAGACTCCTCAAAGAACAAAAGGTAGACCCACCACTCTATCCAACCCCTCTACTGGGTATATGCCCAAAGGAAAAGAAGTTTTTTATCACGAAGATGCTTGCACTTGAAGGTGTACTGTAGCACAATTCACGGTCTCAGAGGTGTGGAATCTACCGAAATGTTTACCAGTTCATGGGTGGATCAACAAAATGTGATACACACACACACACACACACACACCATGGAGTATTGTTCAGCCACAAAAAGAAATGAATTAATGTCACTTTCAGGGATTTGGACGGCACTGGAGACCATTCTCCTAAGTGAAGTATGTCAAGAATGGGAAAGCAAACACCACATGTCCTCTCCAATAATTTGGAACTAATTGATGGGCACACATAAGCATGGGGAGAAATAAAAAGTATTGGAAATGAAGAAGAGGGAGAGAGGAGGAAGGGATGGGGAAAACCCACCTAAGGACTATAACAAACACTGTTTGGGTGGCGGGTACACTGATAGCCCTGACTTATCCATTATGAAAGCTACACATGTAACAAAAACATTTGTACTCCCTTAGTATTTAGACATAAAAAACTTTTTAAAAGGCATTAATAGCTATAAAAATCCTTCTAAAAAACACTTTAACTATTGTAGTTCAAGTCTTGAAGTGTGTAGTTTGTTATGATTTCTTCCTCACTACGTGAACTTACTGAATTTTGTGGATTTAGCGTCAGCTGATAAGTAAAAGAAAGTTATAAAACTGGTTTTTTGTTTCCTAGAATATATTTTGTGTTTCAGCCTTGGAATATATGTATACACATTTTAAAATACATTTTGATATTTATTTCATTTTGTAAATTTTTCCTTCCTCCCCCTTCTTATTTTTTTTTCTTTCTTCTTTTCTTCCCTCCCCACCTCCCTCCCTTCCTCCCTCCTTCCTCCCTCTTTCTCTTCTTTTCTCTTAGCATTTTGCCAGTTTAGTGACTAGTATAGATTTCTACTTGAATTTTTGGAATTTGTTTAGTTGGAGCTCTCATATTTATATTAAGCCTCTTTATCTAAACTG
>NW_003852806.1:112358-116172 GCF_000181295.1 Otolemur garnettii
TTTGTTTAGTTGGAGCTCTCATATTTATATTAAGCCTCTTTATCTAAACTGCAGTAGTTTGGGAATTTCAGTTTCAACTAAGAGAAACTCAGTTGTAACGTCTTTGCTAAATATAGAACATGTAGTGCTTATACATGCGTATACAAATTAAAGTAAGGCAGGGAGCAGTACAGACTTTGAGGGTGACAGCAACCTGGACTGGAAAGTGTCAAAACCACCCTCTTGCCTATCCCTTCATCTCTCATCTCAGTCCTTGTCCACGTGCCATCCACATTCTACCTGGCTGCCCTATGTGTCCAGAACTGTGGCTATGGTCACCCTTGCAGACCCATCTCTCAGATGGTCATCCACAGGGATGGAGGCCCTCTCTCTTAATTTCCACTTCAGAAAGATTGGATGAAAATTGACTTGTTGACTTACTTGGAGGATATGATGGTCCCTAATATCATGACTGTGGCCAAAAGGCTGATGTATTATATTAAAAAGTCAAATTGGTGCTTGGTGCCCATAGCTCAGTGGTTAGTGCACCAGCCAAATGCACTGGAGCTGGTGGGTTCAAACCCAGACTGGGCCTGCTAAACAAAAAAATAGCCAGGCATTGTGGCAGGTGCCTATAGTCCCAGCGATGCTGGAGGCTGGGCCAGGGGAATCACTTGAGCTCAAGACTTTGAGGTTGCTGTGTGCTATGATGCCACAGCACTCTACCAAGGGCGACAAAATGAGATTCTGTCTCAATAAAGAAAGAAAGAGTCAAATTGGGTGAGTGTCCTACTCTGGGTGGGAGAAGGAGCTGCACCAGAATCACATAAGGTGGAGAAAGAAGAGTTCCCCACAGAGGGAAGATCCTGGCAACAGGAAAGGGAGGAGGTGGTCCCGGAAGGACAAACAACTGGTGTCCACTCCGTAAACTATGGTGTCCACTCTGTAAACCAAGACATAATTTTACATATGTAATTGTGCACGGGTGTGTGCACACACAAATACAGGTCATCTCATGTTAGACTATTTGTAGATTTTATATTCATGTCCCTATACATCCTGCTTATTTTCTATTAAAATTACTTCTGGTTTGTTCTTGCTGTTATTGCTAATAAATGGAATATCTGGTCCTTTGTATTTTCTATGTGTCTTTCCATAAATTACTATGCTTCTTTATATTTCTAACATTTTTGATGAAGTCTCAAATTTTCTTCTTTAAAGCAAAATTTTATTTTAATTACAGTATTATGAGTATATAATAATTGTGTATCATTGTAGGGTACCTGATGGTTTTATACAGGTATACAAAGTGAATTAATCACATCTGGGTACTTGGTGTATCCATGACCTCAGACATTTAATATTTCTTCATTTAAGGGACATCTCAATTCCAATGATTAGTTATGTAAAGTATATCCTAACTTATAGTCGAATACAGTTACTTTGTTATGCTATGAACTCTTGTTTGTTTTATCTAACTCTCTATATTTTTGCACCCATTAACCATTTCCAGTTTATTCCTACATCCCTGCTACCCTTCCCTGGCTCTGGTAACTAAAATCCATTGTACTCTCTGTCTCCATAAGATCAGTTATTTTTAATATTTAGCTCCCACATGTGAATGAGAGAGTGTGAGATGTGCCTTTCTGTGCTCGGCTTTTTTAACTTTACATAATATTCTCCAGTTTTATCTATGTTGTATCAAAGGGCAGAATTTCATTCATCTCTGTTGCTATATGAAATTTCATGGTGTATGTGTACCACAATTTCTTTATCCATTGTCCTGTTGGTGGACACTTAGGTGATTCCATATCTTGGCTATTGTGACTAGTGCTGCAATAAACATGGGCGTGCAGGTATCTTCAATATACCGAATCCCTCTCCTTTGGATGTCCACCCAGCAGTGGGGTCATATGGTAGTCCTGTTTTTAGTGAGTGAAGTCAGTACTGTTCTCCACAGTGGTTGCATGAGTTTACATTCCGACTGACAATGTAAGGAGGGTCCCCTTTTCTCCACATCCTCAGCAGCATTCGTCATACTTGTCTGTTTGATAAAAAGTCATTCTAACTGGGATTAGATGATATCTCATTGTAGTCCTCATTTGCATTTCTCTGATAACTTAGGACATGGAGCGTTGTTTCATACACCTGATGGACATGTGCATGTATTCTTTTGAGAAATATCAATTCAGTTTATTTACCCATATTTAATTTGGATTTTTGTATTTTTCCCCCATAGAGTTGGAGCTCTTCTATACTAGTTGTTAATCCCTGTGAAGCAGGTAATTGGCAAATATATTCTCCCACTGTGTGGGTTGTCTCTTTACTAGGTGGATTATTTCTTTTGCTGTGCAGAAGCATTTCAGCTTGATGTGATTCCATTTGTCCAGTTCTGCTTTGGTTTCCTGAGTGTTGGGTGTATTAGTCGAGAAATCCTTGCCCAGACCAATATCCTGAAGTGTTTCCTCAATGCTTTCTTGTAATTGTTTCATAGTTTCAGGTCTTAGATTTAATCTTTAAACCACTTTGATTTGATTTTTGTGTATGGTGAGAAATAGGGTCTCATTTCATTATTGTGCTTGTGGACCCCCAGTTTGTGCAGCAACATTTGTTGAAGAGACTATCCTTTCCCCACCATCCCTTCTTGGCACCTTGGTCAAAGATAAGTTTACTGTGACCACTTCTGTGTTCTCTGCTCTGCTCCATTGTTCTCTGTGTCTGATTCTCTGCCAGAACCATGTGGTTTAGGTCACTATACCTCTGTGTGCATGCGAGTCCTCCAGTTTTGTTGGTTTTGCTAAACTTTCTTTCCTTACAGTTGTTTTTAGGGGGTTAAAATTGGCACAAATCTAAAATATCAACTTCCAGAGGAAAGATATATTTTTTAAAATTTTGAGATAGAATGTTGCTTTGTTGCCCTGGGTAGAGTGCCATGGCATCATCATGGCTCATACTAACCTCAAACACTTGGGCTCAAGCAATCCTCTTGCCTCTTGCCAGTTTTTCTATCTTTAGTAGAGGCTAAAGAGGTCTCCCTCTTGCTCAGGCTGGTCTCATCCTTTTATATCTTGTAAAGTATCCAGCCAAGACTTTGAAAATGAAGTTATACACTGCTATGAGCTGAAACCTAAGTCAGGCTTAGGAACATCCAATGTGTGTTTCTGTGTTGTGAGGCACCTGCTCAGGGTTCAAGAGGTGCTGTGGCTAAGAATGATGCCCAGTCTTCCACTTCAAACATGACGGCATATTTCATAAAGGTGAAGGTGAGGCCGCTTACTACTGTGGATTTTAAACTGGACATTAAGCCCACACTTCCTGACTTTCCTGCCCTCTCCTAACAATGCAGGATGATGTCCATGCTGGAAGAATTCATCTGCTTTTCTCGATGGGCCCCGGGTGCTTCCCAATCATTTCAACTCCTCAAGAGAGAGCAAAGAAATTCTGTAATGGTGCGTCCTTATTCACATATATTATGTAGTCACATGTTTTTCTCTTCTTTGCTTACAGCTTGTTTTGGACAGGTTGAAATTGGAGCAACCTGAAATATTAATTCATGAGGAAAAGTAGACAAGTACTGTAGGTAATTCAAAACAAAAATAAAGACACTTCACCAAAAGGCAAGGCCAATGCTGGAACCTGCAGCATACTGAAACTCTGGAGTGCAGGGACGGAGCCTGACTCAGGACTGCTCACCCCACAGGGCCCAGGCACTCTGCACCCAGGTCAGCCTCCTCCCATCCCTGCTCACCCCACAGGGCCCAGGCACTCTGCACCCAGGTCAGCCTCCTCCCATCCCTGCTCTCCACCTGCTGACATCCTGAGCTCCCCATGCTCC
>NW_003852806.1:116502-119946 GCF_000181295.1 Otolemur garnettii
GTGGCTTACTGAGGAAATCTCATTATTTGTTGTTGTTGTTCCATTGCAGCCAGTCAGGTATCTTCCAACTTGGAAGGGAAAATGATCTCAGTCACCAGGAAAACCGGGTCAGCTGTTATTATCACTTGTCATGTTGAAGAAAGTGCCTCCTATATCCACTGGTACCTCTTCCAGGAGGGCAAAGCCCCACGACGCCTTCTCTCCTATGCTATTTCCAACTACAAGGTGGTGGTGGACTCAGGAGTCAGTAAAGAAAAATACTATGCTTTTATGGGCACGGAAAAGAGTTTTAGGTTGAGACTGCAACATTTGGAAGCAGGAGACTCTGGAGTGTATTACTGTGCCAGCTGGTACTCATCTGACACAGTGACTCAGACATGTCCTGAGCCACACTGAAAACCTTGCTTGTGGCTGCTCCTATTACGTAAGAGAGACCAACCCCTGTCTCTTTTTCTGCCCTGACTTCACTGGTTTCTCAACAAAGAGAAACCCTCAGTTGAAGTCTAATCACCTTGTTACATCCTGTTCCCCTATAGCAGCAGCACCCTGCCCTGGACCCATCCCCCAAATCTCCTACAGATTGAACTATAATACCTTCTCCTGGCCTTTCCCAGTGCTCTGGCTGACAACATGGTTCTTTAGCTGTTTTAGGGTCTGATGGAGATCCATGCACTCTACTTCCTTGGCCAGTTAAGGGCCTGGAGTGCTGATCTTGAAAGTGAGACATTTAGGAAAGCACCGTGGGAAGTTTGGTTGCACTGAATCCTTTATCCAGTCATTGTTCTGAAGCCGACACTGGGAGTGGTGCTTGTTCATTGTACAAATAATAATATGAACAACATTAACATTCCCACTAGCACCACGAGGTCAGGGCAAGGCTGTGCATGTTGAGAGGCTTTTCTTCCCTCACTGTCTCCATTCTTGTCCTTCTGTCTCTACCTCTTTCTCTCTCCTTTCCTTTCCATATCTTGGGTGACATGACATGTCGTCATTGCCCTCCTGGTAGAGCTAGCAGTGGATTTAGTGTTACTTGTTCTTTCTATAGGCCAGTATCAGCTTACTGTCAAAAACCAACAAAGACATAACAAAAAAGGCAATTATAAGCCAGTATCTCTAATGACTGTGGATGCAAAAATCCCCAACACAATACTAGCCAATGGAATTCAACAACACTATAAAAAGGTTTTTCATCATAATCAAGTGAGACTCATCCCAGGGATGCAAGCATGGTTGAACCTACACAAAACAATCAATGTGATGCTTCATGTCAACAGTATGAAGGACAAAAACTATATGATCTTTGAAATTGACGTTTAAAAGGTGTTTGATAAAATTCAACATCCATTCATGATAAAAGTTCTCAAAAACTGGGTGCCAAAGGAATCGACTGAACCCAAGAAAAGCTATCGATGGCAGTTGTATTTAGATAGTTTGAATCAACAATATTTGATAGGATGGCAAAGTGAGGATCACCAACAATTGTTGAGGGTTTCCTATAAAATAAAAAAAAAAGTGGTATTAGAATGTTCCTAACACAAAGTAATGATGAGTGCCTAAAGTGATACATACCCCTATTATTTTGGTTTGATTAATCTACTTGGTGTGGCTCAACATCACGTGCACCCTATAAATATACAGAAATATTATGTACTCATAACAATTAAAATTTAAACAAAATTAAAAGAAGGAAGAAAAATGCAGTTAGCTCCTGGTGACATTATTTTTGTGTGGATCTATTTAAAAATATATGCAATGTTACTATATTTTATTAGCAGCTATACCTTTCTTTTTCTCTGCTTGGGTAAATTTTATAATTTCTGTCTTTCTAGGAGATTATGAGTATTTTGTGTTTTTCAATGCATTGGCAGAACTTTACTGATTTATATTATTTTGAATTTCTGCTTTTGCACTTCTGTCTCCAGTTTCCTTCCCTGTGATACTACTATTTGTGGAGTGTCCACTTTTGTTTTAACTACTGTTTCAGAAATCAGTCCAATTTATTAGTCTTTCCAAAAGACCAGTTTTTTAATTCATCTGATTTGTATTTGATTATTCTTATTGTTTCCTTCCTTTCCTTTTTTTTTTTTTTGTTTTATTACTCTATTTTTCTGTTACTAACTTTTTGGATTGAATACTGGGTAAATAATTTTGAGACTTTTCCCCACTCTCAGACATCTGTAATTATAAAATGAAGAAAATATAATACTTAAGACTTTTCTGAACAAAGGCAATAAAAGACTCGATAAGGACAGTTATGAAACACTGATAGAAAAAACTGTAGGTGACAGAGACAAGGAGAAAAATGTATCATGCTCATGGGTTGCGAGAGTAAACATTGTTAAAATGTCCAAACTTCCCAAAGTGATGTGCTGATTCAGGGCACTCCCCTCAAAATACCAATGTCATCCTTCATAGATATACAAAGAAATAATTGTATGCTTCACTTGGAACCAAAAAAGAGCCCAAAGAGTCAAAGCAATTTTCAGTGAAAAAACAAATTTCTGGAAGCATTATATTAACTGACTTAAAACTATACTACAAGACTATACAGGCTGTTTCAGGTTATGAACGAGATGGTTCTGTAGGTTTTTCCTCCAATTCCTAAGTACAAATCAGTCAGTCAGATGTTTGTAACTCAGCAACTTTTGTATGTTTGTATGTTTGTAAACAGCATGCCATTGGTATAAAAATACAGACATTGACCAATGGAACATAATAGAGAACCCAGAAATAAAACCATCTGTCTACAACCAACTAATCATCAACAAAACACATAAGAACTAAACTGGGAAAAGAAGCCCTGTTCAATAAATGTTGCTGGGAACATTGAATTGCTACACGCGGAAGAATGAAACAGAACTCCTATTTCTCACCACTTAAAAAAATTAATTCCAGGTGGATAAAAGAGTTAAATGTAAGGCATGAAAACATAAAAATATAGAAGATGTAGGGAAAGCTCCTTGAGGTATTGGCTTAGGCAAAGAATTGATGAGTAAGACCTCCAAAGGCAATTAGAGCAATAACAAAAATAAATAAATCTGAATAGGTTAAATTAACAGGCTTCAGCACAGCAAAGAAATAACCAAGACAGCAAAATAAAAATCTACAGAATGTGAGAAGATATTTATGTCTTATACATTTGATAAATGGCTAATGTCCAAAATGTACAAAGAAGTCAAGCAATTCAGCAAGAAAAAACAGCTCCATTACACAGTGGGCAAAAGACATGAACAGACGCTTTTCAAAAGAAGATAGACACACAATTACCAAATACAAGAAAAAGTGCTCAACATCACTAATCATCAAGGAAATGCAAGGTGAAAGCTCCATGCAGTATCAGAATGGCTATTCTTAAGTCCAAAACCAGGACATGTTGTCATGGATGCAGAGAGAAAGGAACACTTAGGCCCCATTGGTGGGACTGGGACTGCAAATTAGAGCAAC
>NW_003852806.1:120905-121903 GCF_000181295.1 Otolemur garnettii
TTTGTTTAGTTGGAGCTCTCATATTTATATTAAGCCTCTTTATCTAAACTGCAGTAGTTTGGGAATTTCAGTTTCAACTAAGAGAAACTCAGTTGCAACGTCTTTGCTAAATATAGAACATGTAGTGCTTATACACGCATATCCAAATTAAAGTAAGGCAGGGAGCAGTACAGACTTTGGGGGTGACGGCAACCTGGACTGGAAAGTGTCATAACCACCCTCTTGCCTAGTCCTTCATCTCTTATCTCGGTCCTTGTCCACATGCCATCCACATTCTACCTGGCTGCCCTTAGGATGTCCACCCAGCAGTGGGGTCATATGGTAGTCCTGTTTTTAGTTTTGTGAGTGAAGTCAGTACTGTTCTCCACAGTGGTTGCATTAACTTACATTCCCACTGACAACGTAAGGAGGGTCCCCTTTTCTACATATCCTCACCAGCTTCCATCATTACTTGTGTGTTGGACAAAAAGTCATTCTAACTGGGATTAGATGATATCTCATTGTAGTGTTCATTTGCATTTCTCTGATGACTCATGACATGGAGCATTGTTTCATATACCTGATGGACATGTGTATGTATTCTTTTGAGAAATATCAATTCAGATTATTTTCCCATATTTAATTTGGATGTTTGTATTTTTCCCCCATGGAGTTGGAGCTCTTCTATACTAGTTGTTAATCCCTGTGAAACAGGTAATTGGCAAATATATTCTCCCACTCTGTGGGTTGTCTCTTTACTAGGTGGATTATTTCTTTTGCTGTGCAGAAGCATTTCAGCTTGATGTGATTCCATTTGTCCAATTCTGCTTTGGTTTCCTGAGTGTTGCGTATATTAGTCGAGAAATCCTTGCCCAGACCAATATCCTGAAGTGTTTCCCCAATGCTTTCTTGTAATTGTTTCATAGTTTCAGGTCTTAGATTTAATCTTTAAACCACTTTGATTTGATTTTTGTGTATGGTGAGAAATAGGGTCTCATTTCATTATTGTGCTTGTGGAC
>NW_003852806.1:129489-135933 GCF_000181295.1 Otolemur garnettii
TATAGATTTCTACTTGAATTTTTGGAATTTGTTTAGTTGGAGCTCTCATATTTATATTAAGCCTCTTTATCTAAACTGCAGTAGTTTGGGAATTTCAGTTTCAACTAAGAGAAACTCAGTTGCAACGTCTTTGCTAAATATAGAACATGTAGTGCTTATACACACATATACAAACTACAGTAAGGCAGGGAGCAGTACAGACTTTGGGGGTGACAGCAACCTGGACTGGAAAGTGTCATAACCACCCTCTTGCCTATTCCTTCATCTCTTATCTCAGTCCTTGTCCACATGCCATCCACATTCTACTTGGCTGCCCTATGTGTTCCAGAACTGTGGTTATGGTCACCCTTGCAGACCCATCTCTCAGATGGTCATCCACAGGGATGGAGGCCCTCTCTCTTAATTTCCACTTCAGAAAAATTGGATGAAAATTGATTTGTTGACTTACTTGGAGGATATGATGGTCCCTGATATCATGACTGTGGCCAAAAGACTGATGTATTATATTAAAAAGTCAAATTGGTGCTTGTTGCCCATAGCTCAGTGGTTAGGGCACCAGCCATATGCACTGGAGCTGGTGGGTTCAAACCCAGACTGGGCCTGCTAAACAACAAAATAGCCAGGCATTGTGGCAGGTGCCTGTAGTCCCAGCTGCACTGGAGGCTGGGCCAGGGGAATCCCTTGA
Source organism: Otolemur garnettii (assembly GCF_000181295.1). Classification (NCBI taxonomy): domain Eukaryota; kingdom Metazoa; phylum Chordata; class Mammalia; order Primates; family Galagidae; genus Otolemur; species Otolemur garnettii. Next base: position 130,175 of record NW_003852806.1, read on the forward strand.
GCTCAAGACTTTGAGGTTGCTGTGTGCTATGATGCCACAGCACTCTACCAACGGTGACAAAATGAGACTCTGTCTCAATAAAGAAAGAAAGAGTCAAATTGGGTGAGTGTCCTACTCTGGGTGGGAGAAGGAGCTGCACCAGAATCACATAAGGTGGAAAAAGAAGAGTTCCCCACCGAGGGAAGATCCTGGCAACAAGAAAGGGAGGAGGTGGTCCTGGAAGGACAAACAACTGGTGTCCACTCCGTAAACTATGGTGTCCACTCTGTAAACCAAGACATAATTTTACATATGTAATTGTGCACGGGTGTGTGCACACACAAATACAGGTCATCTCATGTTAGACTATTTGTAGATTTTTTATTCATGTCCCTAATGATCGTGCATATTCTCTGTTAAAATTAGTTCTGGTTTGTTTTTGCTGTTATTGCTAATAAATGGAATATTTGTTCCTTTGTATTTTTTATGTGTCTGTCCATAAATTACTATGCTTGTTTATATTTCTAACATTTTTGATGAAGTCTCAAATTTTCTTTTTTAAAGCAAAATTTTATTTTAATTACAGTATTATGAGTATATAATAATTGTGTATCATTGGAGGGTACCTGGTGGTTTTACACAGGTATACAAAGTGAATTAATCACATCTGGGTACTTGGTGTATCCATGACCTCAGACATTTAATATTTCTTCATTTAAGGGACATCTCAATTACACTGATTAGTTATGTAAAGTATATCCTAACTTATATTCGAATACAGTTACTTTGTTATGCTATCAACTATTGTTCCTTTTATCTCACTCTCTATATTTTTGCACCCATTAACCATTTCCAGTTTATTCCTACATCCCTGCTACACTTCCCTGGCTCTTGTAACTAAAATCCATTCTACTCTCTGTCTCCATGAGATCAGTTATTTTTAATATTTAGCTCCTACATGTGAATGAGAGAGTGTGAGATGTGCCTTTCTGTGCTCGGCTTATTTAACTTTACATAATATTCTCGAGTTCCATCTATGTTGTATCAAAGGGCAGAATTTCATTCATCTCTGTTGCTATATGAAATTTCACGGTGTATGTGTACCACAATTTCTTTATCCATTCTCCTTTTGGTGGACACTTAGGTGATTCCATATCTTGGCTATTGTGACTTGTGCTGCAATAAACATGGGCGTGCAGGTATCTTTTCAATATGCTGAATCCCTCTCCTTTGGATGTCCACCCAGCAGTGGGGTCATATGGTAGTCCTGTTTTTAGTGAGTGAAGTCAGTACTGTTCTCCACAGTGATTGCATGAATTTACATTCCCACTGACAATGTAAGGAGGGTCCCCTTTTCTCCACATCCTCACCAGCATTCGTCATTACTTGTCTGTTTGATAAAAAGTCATTCTAACTGGGATTAGGTGATATCTCATCGTAGTCCTCATTTGCATGTCTCTGATGACTTAGGACATGGAGCATTGTTTAATATACCTGGTGGGCATGTGTATGTATTCTTTTGAGAAATATCAATTCAGATTATTTTCCCATATTTAATTTGGATTTTTGTATTTTTCCCCCATGGATTGGAGCTTTTCTATACTAGTTGTTAATCCCTGTGAAACAGGTAATTGGCAAATATATTCTCCCACTCTGTGGGTTGTCTCTTTACTAGGTGGATTATTTCTTTTGCTGTGCGGAAGCATTTCAGCTTGATGTGATTCCATTTGTCCAATTCTGCTTTGGTTTCCTGAGTGTTGGGTATATTACTCAAGAAATCCTTGCCCAGACCAATATCCTGAAGTGTTTCCTCAATGCTTTCTTGTAATTGTTTCATAGTTTCAGGTCTTAGGTTTAATCTTTAAACCACTTTGATTTGATTTTTGTGTATGGTGAGAAATAGAGTCTCATTTCATTATTGTGCTTGTGGACCCCAGTTTGTGCAGCAACATTTATTGAAGAGACTTTCCTTTCCCCACCATATCTTTTTGGCACCTTGGTCAAAGGTAAGTTTACTGTGACCACTTCTGTGTTCTCTGCTCTGCTCCATTGTTCTCTGTGTCTGTTTCTCTGCCAGAACCATGTGGTTTAGGTCACTACACCTCTGTAGTATATGTGAGTCCTCCAGTTTTGTTGGTTTTGCTAAACTTTCTTTCCTTCAGTTGTTTTTAGGGGGTTAAAGTTGGCACAAATCTAAAATATCAACTTCCAGATGAAAGATATATTTTTTGAAATTTTGAGATAGAGTGTTGCTTTGTTGCCCTGGGTAGAGTGCCATGGCATCATCATGGCTCATAGTAACCTCAAACACTTGGGCTCAAGCAAACCTCTTGCCTCTTGCCAGTTTTTCTATCTTTAGTAGAGGCAAGGTCTCCCTCTTGCTCAGGCTGGTCTCATACTTTCATATCTTGTAAAATATCCAGCCAAGACTTTGAAAATGAAGTTATACATTGCTATGAGCTGAAACCTAAGTCAGCCTTAGGAACATCCAATGTGTGTTTCTGTGTTGTAAGGTACCTGCTCAGGGTTCAAGAGGTGCTGTGGCTAAGAATGATGCCCAGTCTTCCACTTCAAACATGACAGCATATTTCATAAAGATGGTGAGGCCGCTTACTACTGTGGATTTTAAACTGGACATTAAGTCCACACTTCCTGACTTTCCTGCCCTCTCCTTACAATGCAGGATGATGTCCATGCTGGAAGAATTCATCTGCTTTTCTCGATGGGCCCCCAGGTGCTTCCCAATCATTTCACTTCCTCAAGAGAGAGCAAAGAAATTCTGTAATGGTGCATCCTTATACACGTATATTTTGTATTCACATGTTTTTCTCTTCTTTGCTTACAGCTTGTTTTGGACAGGTTGAAATTGGAGCAACCTGAAGTATTGATTCATGAAGAAAAATAGACAAGTACTGTAGGTTATTCAGGACAAAAATAAAGAAGTTTCACCAAAAGGCAAGGCCTTGCTGGAACCTGCAGTATATTGAAACTCTGGAGTGCAGGGATGGAGCCTGACTCAGGACTGCTCACCCCACAGGGACCAGGCACTCTGCTCCCAGGTCAGCCTCCTCCCATCCCTGCTCTCCACCTGCTGACATCCTGAGCTCCCCATGCTCCTCCTCTGGAGAGAGCTGCTCTCAGCTGCCACAGGAGGGCGCTGGAGAAGTGGGTTGAAGCAGAGAGGGCGCGGCTGCTCTGCAGGTCCTCTCAGGCACTCAGGGCTTCTGGGTGAACAGCTTGAAGGGTGTATAAGACAGATCCCCAGTCACTTGTCTCTGCCTGTGGCTCAGTGAAGAAGAGCAGCTCCCACCCACTGCCTTCCATATCAGGGATCACTTCCTTTTTGAGTAGAACTTGAGTTTGGAGGGGTTTTTCCATTCCTCCTAACACCTGATTCCTTTCTTTCCAAGGCCAAGAGGAGAAGACATGTGGTGGGGGTGGGCTCCTGCCCTGCTCCTGGCTTTCCTGCTGCCTGGTAAGCACATGGCAGTGGGCGATGTTCATGGCATTGGTTTGTTTTGCACAGGTGCCTTACTGAGGAAATCTCATTATTTGTTGTTGTTCCATTGCAGCCAGTCAGGTATCTTCCAACTTGGAAGGGAAAATGATCTCAGTCACCAGGAAAACCGGGTCAGCTGTTGATATCACTTGTCATATTGAACGAAGATCCTCCTATATCCACTGGTACCTCTTCCAGGAGGGCAAGGCCCCACGACGCCTCCTCTACTATGATATTTCTAACTACAAGGCGGTGGTAGACTCAGGAGTCAGTAAAGAAAAATACCATCCTTTTGCAGGCACAGAAAAGAGTTTTAAATTGCAGCTGAAACGTTTGGAAGCAAGAGACTCTGGAGTGTATTACTGTGCCAACTGGGACTTGTCTGACACAGTGACTCAGACATGTCCTGAGCCACACTGAAAACCTTGCCTGTGGCTGCTCCTATTACATAAGAGAGACCAGCCCCTGTCTCTTTTTCTGCCCTGACTTCACTGGTTTCTCAACAAAGAGAAACCCTCAGTTGAAGTCTAATCACCTTGTTACATCCGGTTCCCCTATAGCAGCTGCACTCTGCCCTGGACCCATCCCCCAAATCTACAGATTGAACTATAATACCTTCTGCTGGCCTTGCCCTGTGCTCTGGCTGACAGCATGTTTCTTTAGCTGTTTTAGGGTCTGATGCAGATCCATGCACTCTGTTTCCTGGGCCACTTAAGGGCTTAGAGTGTTGATCTCTAAAGTGAGACGTTTAGGAAGGCACCATGGGAAGTTTAGTAGTACTGAATTCTTTATCCAGTCATTGTTCTGAAGCTGACACTGGGAGTGGTGCTTGTTCATTGTACAGATAATTATATGAACAACATTATCATTCCCACTAGCACCACGAGTTCTTGGGCAAGGCTGTGCTTGTTGAGATGCTTTTCCTCACTCTCCCCATTCTTGTTTCTCTGTCACTTTCTCTTTCCTTTCCTTTTCAAATCTTGGGTGACATGATACTCTCTGACTTACTCTTTGAGTCCTGTATCAATCTACTCTCCAAACCCAGCACAGACACAACAAAAAAAGCTGTTATAGTTCAGTATCTCTAATGAACATAGATGTAGAAATTCTCAATAAAATACTAGCCAAGTGGATTAACAACACTTGAAAAGATTATTCATCATGATCAAGTGAGACTCATCCCAGGGATGCAAGCATGGTTCAACATACACAGAGCAACCAATGTGATACATCATGTCAACAGAATGAAGGACAAACCCATATATGGGAAATTGATGCTAAAAAAGCTTTCAATAAAATTCAACACCCCTTTATGATAAGAGCTCATTAAATCTGGGTGTAAAAGGAACTTACTTAAACATAATAAAAGTAATAGATGGCAGTTATACTTAGTTCGATAGAATGAACAATATTTGATAGTACAGCAAATTGACTATAATCAACAATTAGTTATGGTATCCCATAAAATAACAAAAATAGTGTATTGAATGTTCCTAATACAAAGAAATGATAAATGCCTGAGCTGATGGATACCCTTATTATCCTGTTTTGATTTATTTACTTTGCATGCCCAAACATCACATGTACCCTATAAGAATAGAGAAATATTATGTACCCATAACAATTTAGATAAAAAAATGTAGTAGTTAATTTTAATTTAAAAGTTTTAGCCCTAGTTTTCTTTCCTCTGATACTGTTAGTTGTGCAGTGTCCACTTTGGTTTTAACTATATTTTCAGTAATCAGTCCAATTTATTAGTCTTTTCAAATGACCAGCATTTTAGTTTATTTACAAATGATGTATATTTGATCATTCTTGTGCTTATTGTGTCCTTCCTTCCACTTTCTTTTTTGGTGTAATTTTTCTATTTTTCTGTTTCTAATTTTTTGGATTAAATACAGGAGAAGTAATTTTGAGACTTTTCCCACTGTAATGTATCTGTAGCTATAACACAAAGAAAATAAAATGATTAGGAATGTTCTCAACCAAGATGGTAAAGAGTCTATAAAGATAACTATGAAACACTTATGAAAGAAGTTGCAGGTGACAGAATCAAATGGAAATAAGTAATCAAACCTTGTTAAAATGTCTATACTGCCCAAGGTAATCTACAGATTCAGTGCAATCCCCTCAAAATATCAATGTCATCCTTCACAGAGAAAAGACAATTCTATGCTTCATTTGGGACCAAAAAAAAGAGCCTAAAGGCTTGGCGCCTGTGGCTCAAGCAGCTTAGGCGCCAGCCACATACACCTAAGGTGGCGGGTTCAAATCCCCAGCC
>NW_003852806.1:136220-138062 GCF_000181295.1 Otolemur garnettii
ACAGACACTAGGTCATGAACAAGATGGTTCTGCAGGTTTGCTCTCAAATTCCTAAGTACAATCATTCAGATGATTGTAACTCAGGGACTACCTACATGACCAAAACAGCATGCTATTGGTATAAAAATACAGACACAGATTAATGGAACCTAATAGAGAATCCAGAAATAAAACCATTTACCTACAACCAACCAATCTTCAACAAAGCACATAAGAACATACACAGGAGAAAAGAAGCCCTATTTAACAAATGGTGTTGGGAACACCACTCACCCAGTTGGATTGCCCCACACTGAAGAATCAAACAGGACCCCTAGTTCTCCTCACCCCCCAAAATTAATTAGAGATGGAAAAAAGATTTAGAGGTATGGCATAAAACCATAAAAATATAGAAGAATATGTAGGAAAAGCTCTTCTAGATATTAGCCTATGCAAAGAATTTATAAGACCTCCAAAGGCAATTAGAGCAACAACAAAAATAAATAAATGTGAATAAATTAAAAGTCTTCATCACATCAAGGAAATAGTCAATAGAGCAAATAAATACCTACAGAATGGGAGAAAATATTAACAACTTATATATGTGATAAAGGACTAATATCCGTAATCTCCAAAGAAGTCAAACAATTCATCAACAGCAACAACAAAATAACCCCATTAAATAGTGGGCAGAAGACATGGACAGAAGCTTTTCGGAAGAAGATAGACAAATGGCCAACAAATACAAGAAAAAAATGCTCAACATCGCTAATCATGAAGGAAATGCAAGGTAAAAGCTCAATGAGGTAGCAGAATGGGTATTCTTAGAAAGTCCAAACACAACAGATGTTGTCATGGATGCAGAGAGAAAGGAACACATATGCCCCATTGGCAGGACTTCAAATTAGAGCAAACTCTCTGGGAAACAGCACAGAGACTCCTCAAAGAACAAAATAGTAGACCTACCATTCAATCCACCCCTTCTACTGGGTATCTACCCAAAGGAAAGAAGTATTTTATCACAAAGATGCCTGCACTTGAATGTTTACCGTAGCACAATTCACAGTCTCAGAGGTGTGGAATCTACCTATGTGTTTATCAGTTCATGGGTGGATCAACAAAATGTGATAGACACACACACACACACACACACACACACACCCCTTGGAGTACTAATCACAAAAAACATTAATTAATGTCTTATGCAGCAATTTGGACAGCACCAGAGACCATTTTCTTAAGTGAAGTATGTCAAGAATGGGAAAGCAAACACCACATGTGCTCTCCAATAATTTGGAACTAATTGATGGGCACACATAAGCACGTGGAGAAATAAAAACTATTTGAAATGAAGAAGAGGGAGAGAAGAGGAAGGGATGGGGAAAATCCAACTAAGGAATATAACAAACACTGTTTTGGTGGCGGGCACACTGGTAGCCCTGACTTAACCATTATAAAAGCTACTCACATAACAAAAATATTTGTATTCCTTTACTATTTGACACAAAAATTTTTTTAAAGGCATTAATAACTATAAATAACCTTCTAAGAAACATATTATAGTTCAGGTTTTAATGTGTAGTTTATTTGTAGTAGAGCTTCCATTATAATTTCTTCTTCACCACATGAAATTTGTAGAATTTTATGGATTTTAACATCAGCTGATAAGTAAAAGAAAGTTATAAAACTGGGTTTATTGCTTCCTAGAATATGTTTTATGACTCAGTCTTGGAATATATGTACATACATTTTAAAGTACATTTGAATACTTCATTTGGAAATTTTTTTCCTTCTTCTCACCCTTTCTCCTTTCTTCTCTCCTCCCACCCTCCCTCCCTCTCTCCCTTCCTTCCTTTCTTCCTT
>NW_003852806.1:138082-146722 GCF_000181295.1 Otolemur garnettii
GCTCTTCTAGATATTAGCCTATGCAAAGAATTTATAAGACCTCCAAAGGCAATTAGAGCAACAACAAAAATAAATAAATGTGAATAAATTAAAAGGCTTCATCACATCAAGGAAATGATCAATAGAGCAAATAAATACCTACAGAATGGGAGAAAATATTAATAACTTATATATGTGATAAAGGACTAATATCCAGAATCTCCAAAGAAGTCAAACAATTAATCAACAGCAACAACAAAATAACCCCATTAAACAGTGGGCAGAAGACATGGACAGAAGCTTTTCAGAAGAAGATAGACAAATGGCCAACAAATACAAGAAAAAAATGCTCAACATCGCTAATCATGAAGGAAATGCAAGGTAAAGCTCAATGAGGTAGCAGAATGGCTATTCTTAGAAAGTCCAAACACAACAGATGTTGTCATGGATGCAGAGAGAAAGGAACACATATGCCCCATTGGCGGGACTTCAAATTAGAGCAAACTCTGTGGGAAACAGCACAGAGACTCCTCAAAGAACAAAAAAGTAGACCTACCATTCAATCCACCCCTTCTACTGGGTATCTACCCAAAGGAAAGAAGTATTTTATCACAAAGATGCCTGCATTTGAATGTTTACCGTAGCACAATTCACAGTCTCAGAGGTGTGGCATCTACCTATGTCTTTATCATTTCATGAGTGGATCAACAAAATGTGATACACACATACACACACACACACACACACCTTGGAGTACTAATCACAAAAAACATTAATTAATGTCTTATGCGGCAATATGGACAGCACCAGAGACCATTCTCCTAAGTGAAGTATGTCAAGAATGGGAAAGCAAACACCACATGTGCTCTCCAATAATTTGGAACTAATTGATGGGCACACATAGGCACGTGGAGAAATAAAAACTATTTGAAATGAAGAAGAGGGAGAGAAGAGGAAGGGATGGGGGAAAACCCAACTAAGGAATATAACAAACACTGTTTGGGTGGTGGGCACACTGATAGCCCTGACTTAACCATTATAAAAGCTACCCACATAACAAAAATATTTGTATTCCTTTACTATTTGACACAAAAAAATTTTAAAAGGCGTTAATAACTACAAATAACCTTCTAAGAAACATACTATAGTTCAGGTTTTAATGTGTAGTTTATTTGTAGTAGAGTTTCCTTTATAGTTTCTTCTTCACCACATGAAAGTTGTAGAATTTTATGGATCTTAACATCAGCTGATAAGTAAAAGAAAGTTATAAAACTGGGTTTATTGTTTCCTAGAATATGTTTTATAATTCAGTCTTGCAATATATGTATATACATTTTAAAGTACATTTGAATACTTACTTTATTTGGAATTTTTTTTCCTTCTTCTCACCCTTTCTCTTTCCTTCTCTCTTCCCACCCTCCCTCCCTCCCTCTCTCCCTTCCTTCCTTTCTTCCTTCTTTTCTCTTAACATATTGCCCATTTAGTAACTATTCTAGATTTCTACTTGAATTTCTGGAATTTGTTTAGGATGAGCTCTCATATATATATTAAGCCTCTTTATCTAAACTGCAATAATTTAGGAATTTCACTTTCAACTGAGAGAAACTGAATTGCAATGTCTTTGCTAAATATGGAACATGTGCTACTTATACATGTATATTCAAACTAAAGTAGGGCAGGGAGCAGTACAGACTTTGGGGGTGATGGCAACCTGGACTGGAAAGTGCTAAAACCCCCTCTTGCCCATTTCTTCATCTCTTATCTCAGCCCTTGTTCACATGCCATCCACATTCTACTTGGCTGCCCTATGTGTCCCGAACTGTGGCTATGGTCACCCTGGCAGACCCATCTCTCAGATGGTTATCCACAGGGATGGAGGTACTTTCCCTTAATCTCCACTTTGGAAAAACTGCATGGTAATTGACTGACTTGGAGAAAATGATGGTTTGTGGCATCATTACAATTCCCAAGTGGCTGATATACTATTAAAGTGTCAAATTGGGTGAGTATCACCCTCTGGGGAGTGGAGGGGAGAAGGAGCTCCATCAGAACAGTATAAGGTGGAGAAAGAAGAATTCCCCAAAGAGGGAGAATCCTGGCAACAAGGAAGGGAGCAGGAAGTACTGGAAAGACAAATAACTGGTGTCTATCATTTAATCCAAGACATAGTTTTACAATGTAATGACACACATGTGTGTGTGCACACAAATACACATTATCTCATTTTAGACAATTTGTAGATTTTTATATTCATGTTCATACAAATCATGCATTTTTTAATGATTATTTCTGGTTTCTTCTTGCTATTTTTGCTATAAATAGAATATTTGTTCCTTTGCATTTTCTAAGTGTCTGTCCTTGATATATAAAAAACTTAATGACATTATATAAATTATTTTGCTTCCTTGTATGTCTAACATTTTTGATGAGATCTCAATTTTTCTCTTTTTAAAACAAATTTTTATTTTAATTATAGTATTATAAATATATAATACTTGTGCCTCATATAGGGTACCTGTGATGTTTTGATATAGGCATACAATGTGAATTAATCAAATCAGGGTAATTTATTTATCCATAACCCCAGATATTTAATATTTGTTTTGGAAGGGACATCCCCATTCCACTTTGTAGTTTTATAAGGCATATCCTACCTTATAGTTGAATATAGTTACTTTGTGGTGCTATCAAATATTGTTCATTCCATCTAACTCTCTAAGTATAGTTTTGAACCCATTAACCATCTCTTCCTTATTCCCCTTCCCTGCTACCCTTCTCAGTCTCTGGTAACTATAATCCATCCTACTCTGTGTCTCCATGAGATCAGTTGTTTATAATACTTAGCTCCCACAAGTGAGTGAGAGTGTGAGATGTGCCTTTCTGTGCTCGGCTTATTTAACTTTACAGAATATTCTCCAGTTCCATCTATGTTGTATCAAAGGCCAGAATTTCATTCATTTCTATTGCTATATGAAATTTCATGGTGTATATGTACCACAATTTCCTTATCCATTCACCTGTTGATGGACACTTGATTCCATATCTTGGCTATTGTGACTTGTGCTGCAATAAACGTGGGCATGCAGGTATCTTTTCAATATACTGAATCCCTCTCCTTTGGATGTACACCCAGCAGTGGGATTGCAGGGTCATATGGTAGTCTTGTTTTTAGTTTTATGAGTGAAGTCAGTACTGTTCTCCACAGTGGTTGCATGAATTTACATTCCCACCGACAGGGAATGTAAGGAGGGTCCCCCGACAGGGAGAGTAAGGAGGGTCCCTTTCTCTCCTCATCATCACCAGCATTCGTTATTACTTGTCTGTTTGATAAAAAGTCATTCTAGCTGGGAATTAGATGATATCTCATTGCAGTCCTCATTTGCATTTCTCTGATGACTAATGACATTAAGAAGTTTTTCCTTTTGTATGCCTGTTGGACATTGTATGTATTCTTTTGAGAAACATCTATTGGGAGTATTTGCCTATTTTTTACTTGGATTTTTAATTTTTTTCCTATGGAGTTGTTGGAGCTCTTATATACTAGTTACTAATCCCTGTAAAACAGGTAATTGGCAAATATATTCTCCCACTCTGTGGGTTGTCTCTTCACTAGGTGGATTATTTCTTTTGCTGTGCTGAAGCATTTTAGCTTGATGTGATTCCATTTGTCCAATTCTGCTTTGGTTTCCTGAATGTTGGGTGTATTACTTGAGAAATCCTTGCCCAGACCTATGTCCTGAGGTGTTTCCCCAACATTTTCTTTAAATCATTTCATAGTTTCAGGTTTTAGATTTAGTCTTTAATCCATTTTGATATGATTTTTGTGTATGGTGAGAAATTAGGGTCTAATTTCATTACAGTGCTTGTGGACACCTAGTTTGTCCAGCAACATTTATTGAAGAGATTGTCCTTTCCCCACCATATCTTCTTGGCACCTTGGTCAAAGGTAGGGTTACTACAGATGTGTGCCTCTATTTCTGTGTTCTCTGCTCTGCTCCATTGTTCTCTGTGTCTGTTTCTCTGCTAGAGCCATGCAGTTTAGGTTATCATGCCTCTGTAGTGTGATTTGAGGTCAGGTAATGTTAGTCTTCCAGTTTTGTTAGTTTTGCTAAACTTTTTTTCCTTATAGTTGTTTTTAGGGAGTCTGAAATATCAACTTCCAGATGAAAGAGATGCGGATAGTTTTATATCTTGTAAAATATCCCCCTGAGACTTTAAAAATGAAGCTGTTCACTGCTATGAGCTGAAACCTATGTCAGCCTCAGGAACATCTGACATGTGTTTCTGTGACAAGGCACCTGCTCAGGATGTATGAAGTGTGGTGGCTAAGAATGATGCCCTGTATTCTACTCTAAACATGACAGCAAATTTCATAAAGATAAAGTTGAGTCTGAAGCATCACAGTAAGTGATGAATCCTACACTTCTTAAACTTCTTCCTACACTTCTTATAAAGAAGTAAGAATCCTATGTATTCAATTTTGATATGAAGACAATTAATGACAATTAATGACATGGTAGGGCATGGGGAAGGAGAGATCAGACAGAGAAGTAGCGAGGGGGTGTGGGCAAAAAAAAGTGACTAATTCTCACACAAACTGGATTTAACTTTGATCAAGGTATATTACTTAAAGATCAATTTTTAATTCAACATGTCAATATGTTGTTTATCATATTGCATCCTTATTCATCATTGAAATATGTCTGTAATTTCCCCTTTATAATAATATATTTTTTCTAATTTTACTACCAGGGGCATCCAGACTAAGAATAATGATTGTGAAGTATTTCTATTTCTACTTCTGTAAGATTTGGTATGATCTGCTTTTTTTTTTTAGAAATTATTTTTTACTTTTATTATATATATTAGTCCCCTATTTTTCTTAGATTTTGGTAAAAACATAATAAAGAAAAAAAATTTGTTTGCTATTTGTATTTTGTCTTGTGTATTGTGTAACAAACAAGTAGTAAATGATTATGTATTCAAAAAAAATTGCACAGCTCTTGTTAAAGCTATATTGATAGGTACTTTCTATTTTGGTTGCTGATACAATGCTATCTTTCTTTTTCTAATATTATTTTGTAACTCTTTTTTATATAGGAATATAATTGATTTTGTATAGTAATTTTGAAGTTAGCTACATTGCTGAATTTTTCTATTGTTTTTGGTAACTTGCAAGTAACTTGGTTACTCAGAAGTAATGAAATTTGTATTTTTTTAAAAAAACCATTGGGATTTTTAAGTTGTCATAATTGTATTAGCTAGGATCTTCAACTTTACTAGGAGTGGTGGTAATGAGTACACTTATCTCATAATTGATTTGTAGATAATGCTTTTGTTTCCTCATAAAATTGATACATTTGTCCCAATGTTATCTTCAATGATTATGTCAATGTTTTGCCTATAGTTGATGTCCTGTAAATACTCATGGAATAAAGGAGCATGAAATAAAAAAAAAAAGATGAAGTTGAGTCCACTTACTACTGTGGATGTTAAACTGTCTGGGCATTAAACCCACACTTTCCCAATGTTTCTGTCCTCTCATCAGGACACAGGATGATGTCCTAATTGGAGGAATTCAACTTCTTTTCTCGCTGGCCCCCCCAGGTGCTTCCCAATGATTTCAACTCTTGAAGACAGAGCAAAGGAATTCTCTAGTGGTGCATCCTTATACATGTATGTCATGTATTCATACGTATTTCTCATCTTTGCTTACAACTTGTTTTGGACAGGCTGAAATTGGAGCAACCTGAAATATTAGTTTATGATGAAAAATAAAAAAGTTCAAGTACTGTATAGGATGATATCTACTTACTTATTGAACCACAGCCTGAGATATTTACCTCAACAACATCACCTCGTCAAGTTCAATGAGGTGCTGTGGCCCAAAGTGAGGTTCCTGTATTCATACTGACCTGTAATATAATTCCCAGGAAGAGGAGATAGGGTATTTACAAGCTTGCTGGAACTACAATTGTTGATGGTACAGAATCTCTCCCAGGTCTGTGCCCATTAACTTCCATTCCACACAGACTGAGCTGGGATCTCCAGTTGGCCTCCCCTGTCCCTGGTACCTCCCCTCCAGCTTCTGACCTTGAATGATGTTCAAACCCTGGGACTTCTACCACTCAGGACACTACGTGTCCCTGTCCCAAGATTTCCTGTACTTTATGTAGCTCAGACTTAAAGAATGAATCAGTGAGGATCAGGAGAGCTGCTTATTATTTCATACATTTTATATAATCACTAGAATGCTTTTGCAATGTAATCCTTTTTTGCACTTTAATTTGAATAATTAGAAACATACAATAGCTTTTTAAACACCAAATGCTGTGGTTCTTCAACTGTGCACTGCCCCTGAAGAAGTTCATGTTTATTCCATCTGTGTGGTAGGGGATGTGGGATAGAGCCCTAGAGGGTACATGTGGGAAGGCTTAAAGGAGGAGTCATATCTTGATGTGCTTGCATTTCTAGCAATAATGATTTTATAAGTTTGAAACCAATATTCAATTATTAATTATTAGTAGATTAGGAATATTATTAGGAATAGGGAACAGAGTCTAGACAAAGGGAGACAGTCATGAGGAATTGATTTGGACCCAATTTCTTGGCTCTGAGCACAAAGTGGAAGATCCTGCCACTTTAATATTTCTGCAGCCTGGTATTTGTATATCCCCACTCCCCTCCCAGCTGCAGCGCAGCAGCTGGCTGGAGGCCTTGAAGCTGCTTTCTGCCAGGGTAAGGCTGTGTGCTCTGAGAGAATAGTTTTTGGGAGTTAAAAATGTGAATTCTTTAAACTTTGCCCAACTCAGGAAGACTTGCTCTGGACCAGATAAGGAGAAGAAAGATCTCTTTTGTTTTGTCACCTTGACTGGGCCAGAGGAATCTCTTTGGAGACAAGGCTGTCAGAGTATTAAAACATCACATCAGTGGTGTGTGACTATGGGTCAGCTAGGATTTGGTCTTTGAGTTGGCCTCTGATTGGCTTCCTTATCAAGACTTTGATAAGATACATTAAGACCATAATACTTTGAAGCAATAAAAGTAACAAGTAAATCCATGCAATTAATGTAATCAGCTGTGGAGTTAATCTAGTTAATAGGAATGCCAGGGCAGGAAGAACCATGATGGGATTGTTTGCTTTGCTTTCATGAGATTTATGACTGTAAAACTGATGTATGAAATAAATACAGAGCTAGCCTGATACTTAGAGTGGCATACTGGAAGCCTCACGAAGAAATGTGTGCCACCTCCCAAGCTCTGCTGCTCTTAAAACTATCTCTTTGTCTATTTCTATTATTTCTCTATATTAAAATTCAATAGCATGAACTAATACATTTCCACCACTAGACCACAAGGAAGTAAACCCACTGCATGTGGAGTCTGATCCCTGAAAAGCCCATACCCTCCTTGGGGGACACATTGCTCATTCCACACTGAGGGACAGTGTTATAGCCCAGCCAGCACTCTTCATCATGAACAGGACTCTGATCCTCCTAGGAAGGGGGGCAGGGATATTAGGTGCCCCATGGCAAGGCCAATGCCCCATCTAGACACTTTTCCTGGGGTTCTGCCTGAAAACCTGCCAGGGTCACAGTGGCCAGTTATTTTACCCCTCACTCATTCTTGGGCATTATTCAAAATTTTTTGTGTAAAGGGATAGAACTTTGGGACAATCCTTTGACACTGGTGTTATTATAATTCATATTTTATAGATGAGGAAACAGAGATATAGGGATGTGTTTTACTTTGTGGTCATAGGGTTACTAAATATGGTGGAGATCTGGGTTTCTGGCTTCAGTGACTGTCCTTTTAACAACCCTGATGTCCTGCCTCCTAAATCAATGGAGAAAATCTAACATGGGTTCCTGTAGCTAAAGCAAAAACTGGCAGCAGGATTAAACTAGACAAATTTTAATAAAATATTAGGGTTAAGTGTAAACTAGTGGGAGAGGCTGAATCCATTGTGGGCCACAAATGTAGGAGATTCTCTAGCATCTTTTAGGATTTTTCTTCAGGACCCCACCAGGCTCCTGTAGGGAAGATCATGCAGAATCCAGAGAAGCCCCACCTTTGCTGCTGGCTGTAGGAGGGGAGCAGCAACCACTGCTGAGATTCACCCAGACCCACTCTAGAACAAAAGACAACACACAGGAGCAGGCACTTGCGATGTCATCAGAGTGCGGAGGGGAGGACATGGGGGGATGCTGACTGCAGGGGGAAGGTGAGGGTGAAACTGCTCTGCCTATGGGATGGGGCTGGGGCAGTTGTGCAGGGTTATCCCCAAGGGACAGTTTCACCCGCCTCACCTGTTAAGATGATAGCTTACTGAAAATATCAGAGAATGTCCATTCCTCACCTTTCACCATCACGCCAACAAGCCTCCAGTAAAAAAAAAAAAAAAAAAAAAAAAATCATAGTGGGACATATGGAAGAGAGCTTCAAGAGCCAGACTCACTATGAAGAGAACAAAGGGGAGACTAACAGTCAAATGGAGAGATGGAGAATAAGGGATGACAAGAGAAAACTGGGGTTTCTTGTGGCCTGAAAGAATGAACTCCTATTCTGATTGAGGGAAGATGCCTGGGAAGGGTGAGGTCTAGGAGAACAAAGATCTTCTCAAGGAGACCCCAAGTATACACCTGCAGGGTCCTCCCCATG
>NW_003852806.1:146943-156378 GCF_000181295.1 Otolemur garnettii
GCCACAATGCCCAGCTATCTTTTGGTTGCAGTCATCATTGTTGTTTGGTGGGCCCGGGCTGGAGTTGAACCCGCCACCTTGGGTGTATGTGGCTGACGCCTTAGCCATCTGAGCCACAGGCGCCGAGCCGAAATTTCCACTTCTTTGAAATCCTGTAGTTCTGTGGAGCCTAGAACAGTTTGATTCAAACTGACCAATGAGAAAGTTTCCCATGGGCTGGAACTTTTTGACTGAGGATAAAAAGGGAAGGACCAAGCCAGTTGGAGGTTTTGAATTCTTCTATGCTGTTTTCTCTGCCAGCTAAATAAAAGCCATCTTCCTCTTAAATATAGTGTTTGGATGTTCGTTCTCTCTGTTGAGCCTTGCTTTCCCACAATATTTCTGGTTCCTTGACCAGGAACCAAGACCACCTGAGGAGAGAAAAGGCTCAGACACACCTGTTAGTTGCCACCAACCTGGTGGATACTCATGTGGGGGGCTCCTGATCAGCCTGGGCGACGTGCGCCACTGAGGGCACCAGGTATGGGTTTTGCATCCCTGTGTGGAGGCCTTCACTGGGTAGAGAAAGGACCCCCCTCTGTGAGTCTTTGAGGAGTTAAACACTTGGACGAACTGGCACACAGGAACTGCCACCTGTGCTGGGAGATGTCTGAGGCAGGGTAGGATAGATCTGGGAGTCCTACCAAATTTGGGTGGAAATGGGGTCCATTAAATTGCCAGCAGGACTGTGGGAGGTGTATGAGAGAGTAGGCGTGTGGGTGTTGTGTGATTGAAGGCTGGTGGGGCTGGCTCTGAGCAGGAATACAGGAGGAATTCTCCTATGACTAAGTGGCAAACTGAGACTGCTCAGGTTAGGAAATGGGATGGAATCGTGTGCATATGAGTGCTTTGAGACTGACTGTGATGGTTAACAATAAGTGGGATTTCATGCCCCCCACTTCATAGGGCAAAAGGATTGTGTGAGTGGCCCTGTCTGTATCCCTATTTTTGCCCCATTTGTGGCCCCATTATTACTACATCTGTAATGTGTTTGTGGTTTGCCTGAGGGAAGGAAATGGGAAACACATGGGAAATCCCACCCTGTTGGGAACTGTGCTGGAGCATTTTGCAAAGGAGCTTATAGGAGATTGCTGTAACCATGTCTCTGGTGAGATTGAAAACTGTGAACAAGAATGACTCAAATGCCTTGTTGTTCAGGCGATTGTAATATCCTTTGAGATAAATTTACTTTTAAACCTATTATTAAGGTTCAAATGTTCACAGATTATAAAACTGCCACCTCTGTAATATTTCTAAGTTTGCTAGATTTGACTCTGAGCTTATGTTCTTGATTTTAAACCTCGAATTCTGTGAAGCCTAAAGATATGTTCCTCATACTTAGGTGGGCAGCCACAGGGTAGTCCAGCCAACATGGTCCTTTCTTCCCTGCTCCAACTTTGCCCTCTGGCTATTTTGAGAGAAACTAGATGTTCTGGTGTCCTGCTTTATGTATTGAACTCTGCCTTTGGTAAAGGACATAGGTTCTGTCTTTGGCAGCCATCTTTGATGCCATGTGGCCATGTAAGACTTAGGGAGACAATGAAAAGACATCAGAAAATGTTGCCTATGTTGTGGTTTTATTACTGGTATTTCTTTCTTTGGTGGGTGCTTGGTCTGGAGGATTTGGGAGAGGAGCTCACAACCATAGATCAGTGATAAAATGGGATTTTGTCAGACAGAGGGCCATGAAAAGGGAGTGGAGAGCGCCAGCACTTCAGGCAGTGGGAGGAGGGAGACCTGAGTTGGAGGTTTTCTGCATGGGTCCTTTGTCTAGTGGTAAATATTGGCCGTGAGAGAAATTTTGGCCAGGACTTGGTCGGTGGAAAAATGCCCCTACAAGCTGAATGTTTTAAGAAATAAATGAATGCAGTTCCTGGGCCCCTGGGGCAAGATTGTTAGGCCTTTGCAGTTTTTGTCATAGAGAGGGGATTAGGGTGTGTACTTCCTACTAAAGGTGGAGCCACCCAGAATGTTTGGGGCTGCTTTGTTCATGGCCTTGCTAGAGCTCAGAGAGCGTGGCCTGAAAAGGGCAGCCTGTTTGTGACTAGTAATGGGAGTCTGAGCTTACTTGACCATAAAAAATGGGGGGGGGGGTCCCTGTCTAGTCTTGAGTGGGAAAACCCTGTATCAATGTTATATTCTATGAAATGTTTCTTATTTGTAATATGTAATAATTTGGTTATTAAAATTGTTTGAGAACCTGAGTCTTTGTTGAAGATTAAGGTTCTTGTCTTTTAAATCTTCTGATTATTAATTTAGCCAAGTGGACAATTAACTTCACTGTAAACTTTCATCCTGTTTTGTGAAAAGTGGTTTTTGTAAAACCATTAAGAAAATTTAGACAGAAAATAAAATGGTATTGTATAAGAAAAGTATCTTTTGTGGTACATTTTGTCCTGAAACAGAATGGGTCAACTATGTATTTCCTTTAGAATCTTTTGGATTATAATCTTGTTTGTACAAATGTTTTAAGCCTTTGATACATGACAAACCTTCCAAAATCAAAACTCTAAATTTGGTCTTTCTGAAATCTTAAGACCGCTGAAAGTCTGAAAAGGACAGATTATGCTTATTTAGTATATTAAAAATGTATAGGAAATATTGTCAAATATTAAGTGGTGGTTAATTTTCTGTGAATTGGGTTTATATATGTATGTTCCAGTATTATAAAATATTGGTTTGCCTTAGTGTATATTGTCAGTAATAATTTTAATTCATCTCAGAAATTATTTTTTGTAACTGGCTGAGTCCAAAGTTTGTTCTTCAAGAAAAACATTAAAAAAGGGTAGCAATTTCTCTTGAATTCAAATTTTTGATGACTTTGGAGGTTGAATACCATTGAGCTAAAAGCAAACTTTGAGGACTTTAATTCAAAAGCCATCCATAAGTATTGCTAAACTAACCTAAAGCAGAACAAAAACCAGTTACAGAGAACCAAGCTGATTTGTTTTGACTTGTTTGAAACATTAGTGATTCTTTCTGTGTTCTGTTTTCCAGAAGTCAAGAAAACCATTTTCTGTCTCTTGAGCTATTTGTAGTTTTCACCCATGTATGTACTTATAGGCAGAATTTGAAACATTTTTTTTCTCTCTCCTTGGTTTCTCCAGAATTTGAAAACCATTTGCAAGCATTCTTAATTTCTGACAATACAGCTATTTGCATAAGTTCAATAAGAATCTGTTTTGTTCTATAGGACATGATGAATGTACTGGTTGTTTTTTCCAAAGTTTTGACTAGACTAGCATCTTCAGAGGTGTCCAGACTGTGTTAAGGAATTAAAATTGACTTTATAAGGACAATAAAAAAGCCCACTAAAAAGATAGACCAAGTACCTCACCAATAACATTTCCTGATCTGCACTGAGTAAAGAGTGTCATTTTCTGACAGGTCCAGGAATCACAATATTCTTGGGGACCTTAAGAGAAGAGGAATTTACCCAATGCACACAGGTATCTAATGGCACGGATGAAACTCGGGCTAATGGAAGGCTTTCAAGTCTAACCTGAGATTCCTTATAAAAAGTTCCAGCATAGCCAATTTTAAAAGTAAGAGAAGCCTAAATGGCTAACAATTACTCTTGCTACACTTTATGCAAATAATCAGACCCATATACTGAAAGTAAAGTTTATTTTGGCAATTGAATTCATTCTGGTATAATTTTTTTTTAGTAAAGTGAGAAATTAGAGAGAGAAAAATGGTTCAAAACGCAAAAACACTGTGGCCCACCTATATTAGATTCTAGCCTTGTCTAGAATGCAATCTCATAAAGTGAGACATATCTGTTTAACTAAATTGGTCTGTTAAATGGGAATAAGAGATTGACCAAAAAATATAGAATTATCTCCAGTGGTTATATTTGCTCTGAAGCCTTAAGGCTCATCAATGGTTGCCTATTGGCCACACTGGAAAATATATGCAGTATTAAATGCTATCTGCTATATCTATATAGATACCTCAGGAAACATTGAAACCTGAATATTCACTTGAATAGCCCAGAGCTTTGGATCAGTTCTGTACAGATCCTTAAAGCTAGGTATTATCTTAAGAACCATGCTAAGTTTGTAAACAGGAAAACTAATGTTCTCATTGTGTGAATATTGGCCTCAAAATCCAGAACTTGCAGATATTTATAGGTGACTTCTAAATGGTTTCATTCTTTTATGCTGAACTCATTCTTTTATGCTCCCTGTCAGTGTAAGGGAGCCAGAAAGCCACAAACATATGCAAGGTGGTTGAGGTCATGCAAGCCAGATGAAAGCCCTGGGGGATTCTATGAAAGACTGTCTGAAACATACAGACTGGCCAAACCATTGTATGAAGTTACAAAGGGCAGAGATAATAGGGCCAATTGAGTAGATATCCAAACAACCTAAAGCCTTCAAGAAAAGGAAAAATTGCAGGCAGGCTCTGGTGCTAAGCTTCCCTGACTTGGCTAGCTTTTTGACCTGTATGTATCAGGAGAAAATAGAACAGCTGAGAGAGTGCTCACTCAGAATATTGGATCCTGGGCAAGATCAGTTGCTATTTCTCTAAGCAACTTGACAGTGTCTCAAAAGCATGGCCCCATGCTTAAGAACACTTGTAGCCATGACCATGCTGGTTCAAGAGGCTGATAAGTTGACTTTGGGACAAAACTTAACAGTCTGGGTACCAAATGCAGTGGTCATTCTTATGAACACCAAGGGGTATCATTTGTTGACCAACTTACGCCTCAGTGAATATCAAAGCTTATTGTGTAAAAATTTGAGATTGGTTATAGAGGTTGTATGCATGAGGCCATGCACTTAAAACAAAGGCAAAAGAACATTAAAAGGTTTCTGGGGAGATATTTTTATATTCTCTGTTGGCCACCCTTGCCAAGAAAGTCAGCCAGGATTGTGTGACACGCAACCAACACAATGCTAGACAGGGACCATCTCTGTCATCTGAAATTCAGTCCTACAGGGAAGCCCCTTTTGAAGATGTGAAAGTGGACTATACTGAATTATCCAGATATAGAGAATACTGGTGCTTACTTTTTACCTGCAGGTACTTGGAATAGGTGGGAGCCTTCCCCACCAGGAAGAAGAGGGCTCCTGGAGTAGTAAAAGTGTTACCCAGAGAAATCATCTCATGGTTTACATTGCCGCTCTAGTTTAGATCTGACAATGGGCTATCCTTCATAACAGAACTAGTGCAAATGGTAGCTAAATCTTTGTGTGTCACCTGGAAACTATATTTGACATATAGGCCTCAAAGCTTGGTGAGAGTAGAGTGCATGAACAGGGCCATAAGAGCAAAAATTGGTCAATTCTGCCAAGAAGCAAAGCTTAATTTGGTACAGGCCTGGCCACTGATCTTGTTCCATATTAAATGTACCCTTTTAAGAGATCAGGGTACTCCCCTTATGAAATAATGTATAGCAGGCCTCCAGCAATCCTCTGCAATTTAGCAGTGACTCTTAAAAGAACTGGGTGAGACTCAATTGCACAGGCAGTTAGAAGCCCTAGGAAGAGTAGCAAGGAAGATCTCCAGTTGGGTAATTAACTGTGTTCTGTTTAGTCTTTTGTGTCCTTACATCCTTTCTCTCTGGGGGATCAAGTCCAGGTCAAGGATCAGAACCAGGTCTTCCTCAAATCAGACAGAAGAGACCCTACATCATCATCCTGACTACTCATACAGCAGTGAAGTGGAAGGTATTCTCACCTGTATTTGTCACAGCTGGCTGAAGAGAGCTTCAATGCTCATGGGAAGCAAAGGTAAATTTTAAGATGGTCA
Source organism: Otolemur garnettii (assembly GCF_000181295.1). Classification (NCBI taxonomy): domain Eukaryota; kingdom Metazoa; phylum Chordata; class Mammalia; order Primates; family Galagidae; genus Otolemur; species Otolemur garnettii. Next base: position 152,740 of record NW_003852806.1, read on the forward strand.
ACATGTCCTGCTACAGCCACATGCTGGGAGGTGGCTGGTCAATGCATAGCTGAAGCCCAAAGAAATTCCCTGAGAGACTTGTCTTAATTAGACTTTGGACTTTGGGAACAGGGGAGAAGGGATGTGATCTATGCACCCGCACCACTAAGATAGTACAAAAGATAATGCCGTTACAGCTTTTGTGGATATGAAGGCACCAAGTAGGGAGCTCACCCTCATAATTGTACACAGTACTCAACATGTGACACAGGCAAACATGAAGACCCATATGTGTATTAGCCTCCCCACCATGGTACAATTAAGGCCTGGATAGAGAATCTGAGAGGAGTCACAGTCCCTAAAATCTGCATGCTGGTCCAGACCAGGGAAATAGGAAAGCCCAGACAGGTGACTCTGAAGTGTGATGCCTACAGCACCATGTGAAGGTGCTGCAGCAGAAGTTGCTGAGAGAGAAACTATAGGACAGGTCAGAAATACCTCTATGCCTTAGGTTTTGTAGAAAAGTGATGTAAAGTAGAATGTGAAAGGTGAAAATGTACGATAGAGAGCATGTGAGACAGTATGGAGTGCAGCAAAACAAATGTGCTCAAAAGTAGAGCAGACAGATTGTTCCACAGAGTCAGTATAACACCTGGAGCCAGTCTTGGAAATTAATAATCAAGTAAAATTATATGAAACACTACCAGCTCCTGCAGAAGCAAGCTGATACTGAGACCCCAGATTAAAATATATATGGAGTCTCAAAAAGGGGGGAATGAGAGAGGACACCGGGAAAGGTGAGGTCTAAGAGAACAGGGGTCTTCTCAAGGAGACCCTATGGATACACCTGTGGGGTCCTCCCCAAGGTGACTCAGCTCTGGGAAATTTGTAGACTTAACTTCCTGGGACCTGGAAATTTCCACCTCTGTGAAGTCCTCTAGTTCTGCAGGGGCTGGAACAGCTTCTCTGGCTTGATTCAAACTGACCAATGAGAAAGGTATCCTCAGGCTGGAACTTTTTGACTGAGGATAATAAAGGAAAGACCAAGTCAGTCAGGGAGTGTGGCTATTTTGAATTTTTTTATGCCACTTTCTCTGCCAGCTGAATAAAAGCCTTCTTCCTCTTAAATACAGTGTTTGGGTATTCATTCTCTCCACTGGGCCTCATTTTCCCAAAACACGATGACTTTACAACAACAAACTCCTAACCCAGCCTAACTCCCGATTACATTCACACAAACTCACACTAAAAGTCTGGCAGAAGGAAAAGTAGCAGGCATTTAAAAGTATAAAACACATTTCCCTGAGTACCTACTGTATGATCCAACATATTCAGCTTTCAAACGAAAATCTCAAAGGCACACCAAGATGTAAGAAGAAATATAATCTGAAGTCAAAGAAATCATTAGAATCAAAGAAGACTCAGGTGTTTGAACAATCAGTCAAGGACATTAAATATGACAATTATGTCACAGATTCAAATGAAAAAGTGTAGGACATGCAGGATCTCACAGGTTACTTCAGCTGAGAGGTGGCAATTATATGAAAGGATCAGACGGAAAAGCAAGAAATGAAAAACATAGTAACAGAAATGAAGAATGCATTACTTAACAGACATGTTAGTGAAATGAAGCTAGGCCACTAGAAATTCCTCAAACCGTCATGCACGGAGATGAGAAAGGCAGAAAAGGAGAGCAAGCCCATTATCAAGAAAGAGTAGACCGTGGACAATACAATGCTGTCAAACGTATTGGGAATTAGAATTTGTATTAGAAAGAAAAGAGAGAACGAAGCAGAAGAAATGTGAAAATGATGGCTAAGAATATTCCAAATTTAGGGATAGAAAACAAATTACAGAGCCAACAAGCTCAGAAAACACCCACTCATTTTAAATACTAGAAAGAAAACAAACAAAACAAACAAAGAGCCATATTACACTTCAACTGCTGAAAACCAAAACTAAAGAGAAAATATTGAAGCCAACTAACCAGAAGGGAAACACAGTGGTTTTTTCATCAGAAGCCAGGCAAGAAAGAAGACATCGGAGTGAAATCTCTAAGGTGTTGAATGAAAAAACTGTCACCTAGCATAGACACGTTTTCAGACGCTGTATAGACAGATTGTATTTCCAGAAAACATATTCCACAAGAAATGTTATACTAAATTGTTCTGACCCTGGGGCCATGGATTAACTCTAAAGCAGAGTATTGGGGTCCAGGTGCAGTGGGGGCATCTTGGGGGCAGTGTCCCATGCCTGGCAGGTTCTCTGGACCACAGGGGCAGAACCTTAGGCTCTAGCATCAAAGCCTCAGAGTCCAGCTGGAGAAGAGCCAGAAGCTGGGCTTCTGAGCAGGGCCTCCAAATCAGATCAGGGCTAGGTGGGCAGTGGGCTATTTCTACCTGGGGACCAAAGGCAGGGCACCAGAGCCAGCAGTCTGTTTCACAGACTCTGGGATAACACATGCCAACGTACATGGTGTGGAGTAGCTCCAGTGGCCTAGAAACTACAGAGTGGAGCTCTCGTTGTCCTCCCTCCAAGGACCTACTGAAGCAGCCATCCAAGGCTTCCCAGGTTGGAGCCTATAGTGCTCCAGGCAATTCTTCTGCTGGGATCTCACCAGGCAGAGGGGAGGGGAGATTGTCTTCCTGCCACAGGACATGGCTCAGAGGAGAATTGTTTCAGAGTTGACTTCTCTCCTTCTTCATCCTGGTGGGGGCAACATGAAGGCTGATGCTGGAAATCTGAGTCCCATGCAGACTTGGAACCTTGCACCCAAGGGCACAGGATGGTGTCAGCTGCAGAAACCTAGGATGACCTACCACCAGCTCCTTACTGTGCCTGTTCTCAAGTGCAAAGACTCTGCACAGACTCCAGGGTAGCTCCCAGGTTCTTCCAGGCAGAGAGGCCTATGGTGGTGGAGGACGGAGCCCTCCCATCACTCAGCCACAGGGCTGGTGGGGTGAGCCTGGCACCCCAGACTCTATCCTCCTAATCTTTCCCAGGTGTAAACACCTGCCACAGATCCCTTTAATCTTGCCCAATGCATCTGTCTCGCCCTGTCATGTTTTCCTTCACTCCTGCTCTCCCGCATTGCTTCTCTGGGATGTCACCATGTACCTCTGAGAAGAGCTGCCTGTGCTGAGGCATCTGCCTGCGACTTACATTTCTTTCCTTGAGAGTGGCGTGCCCACAGCCGGCTTCTAGTCGGACAGCTGCTTCAGTTTTTCCTGAATTTTCTTCATTAAATCCTTCATGGCTCTTGAAAATAGACAAGTTCTAAGACTTCTGATGATAGTCATGGTCTTGGAATAAGAAAAAATGGAAGATAAAATGGGACTGATTGGGCATCATTCCTTTGACAATAGGTGCAAAGGCTACTTGATAGATTGAAGTAGCAATAGCTTAGAATTCCCAGTAACAAAAAGCCCTTTCCAAACATAATTTCCACCCAGCCTGGTTATCCTGCTCAACTTAGTCGGCGGCTGCAAGCTCCTGTGGGTGGACACTTGCCGCCTGTGAGCACATCCTTGGGGACAGAGGTCGTGTCCTCTCAGTGTGGATCTGGAGAGGGCACATGGGGAGAGGAGGATATTAGGCCCTGTCCTGAGTCCTTGAAACCAGACCCCTCATCTGCACTCAGGGAAGCCCTGAGCTGACTCT
>NW_003852807.1:0-2301 GCF_000181295.1 Otolemur garnettii
TTTTTTGCAGTTTTTGGCTGGGGCTAGGTTTGAACCTGCCACCTCCAGCACATGGGGCCAGCACCTTACTCCTTTGAGCCACAGGCACTGCCCAATACAATCTATTTTTTATAACTAAAACCTACCTGAGAAGAAAAAAGTTTCCCTGTTTCAGCCTACAGAGTAGTTTAACAAAATAAAGATGAACTAAGTGGTGATCAGATAAGGCTCAAAAGTCAGAAGATCAGTTTCTGTCCCAGAAATCTTTGTATTCCAAGTATGCTTCAAAGTCTGCTTCAAATAAAGACCTCCAAATGTGTAATGACAACTATGTAAAATCCCTGCTCCAGTCTCTCAATTTTGTTATGAAAAATTTGCACCTTATAAAAGACGATTTCCGAGGTAGGTTAAAGCACATTATTTATCACTTCCTGGTCTGTAGTATCAACAACTCTTCCCAATGTTGCAGGTCAGAACGCAGAATTGGAAGTCATACCTCACTCCACAGGTTCCTAAGCTGCTCCTGCAAGAGGAGGACAGGTAAACAGCGTTTTACTACAGGGACAGTTCTCAATTTTTACTGTTCTACACACAGATTAGAAACAACACAATGAAAATGAAGATGCCTTACCTATATGCTCAGTTAATGTAAAACACCTATTGCAATATAATTTTAATCTCTTTTTTAAAATGGATTAAGGGTTAAATTATCTTCTCTGTGCCAGCACTTTCTATTCTGTTCTGGCAACGTCATTTTGACTTCTTTACATGCCACTTCCCTAATACTGATGCAGCACCCCCGTCAGACTCCTGCACTGACCACCAAAGATTCTCTGTGTGTAGATGGAAGAGCAGGAGACAGCAGGAAGAGCCAGAGGTTCAGGTAAAGCAATTTGAACAGACACCAGGCAAATCTTTCATCACTGAAAAGCTTAAGCTGGTAATGTCATGATTACCCCAAAATTCTTGCTTTTGAAAATATTTCTGACTTTAGTTTGATTAGAAGAATTTTCTGGGGACAGTGCCTGTGCTCAGTGGGTAGGGTGCCGGCTCCATATACCAAGGGTGGTGGGTTCGAACTGGCCCCAGCCAGCTAAAACAGCAGTGACAACTCCAACATCACAGCCACAGGCATTGTGGCAGGTCTCTGTCATCCCAGCTACACAGGAGGCTGTGACCAAGAGAATCACCTAAAGCCAAGAGTTGGACTTTGCTGTGAGCTGTGACCCAGGACACTACTGAGGGCGACAAAGTGAGACTCTGTCTCAAACAAACAAACAAAAAAAAACAAATAATTTCCTGGCAAGGACCTGAACTATAATAAACATTACAGAGAGTCTCATCTACTAATTTCAATTTATTTCTCAATAAAAAAGTTTTCTTTTAAACAAAGAATTAAAACTGGCCCCATACTACCTATTGTTCCATTTACTTAGTAAAATATGTAGACAGGTCAAATGCTCTGTGATGAACTATAAGAATCAATCCTTTTGGGGGTTTGCTAAAATCTAATCGTTTTATTGAATGGCAGATGAGAGAGCAGGGTAACACTAGGTAATACCACCACTCATTCAAATGAAGAAAGCACACTGTGGGGCTAGCTCCCACTGTCTACAAACTAGTGCATTTAGCATATTATGGTAGTTTTCACTGACTGAAACTGGACATACATATACCTATCTACTACAGTGAACAAATAGCTATAAGAAAAATAAACATTAACTGTATTGTAATTAATATTTACTTTTTTTTGCAAAGTGTAAAAATTCTTATACAAAATGACTGCTACGGTCATTTTGATCAGAGGTCGATTCAGTAGGCTTAAGGGAAAACAGAACCTACACTGAGGCCCCAAGAAAACCGTATATGCAAAGGGTAAGTAGAGCAGTGGCTAGTAAAAAGTATTGAGGGAAACACCAGAGAGGTAGGAGGACAATCCAGAAAGAACAATGTCATGGAAGTCAAGGGAAGACACTGTTTCAGAATGCAGGGAGTGTACAATGTGTCAAATGCTGCTAAAAGGTCAGGTAAGACGTGCACACGATGAGGACACACATGGCAAATACTTGCATCTGAAAAGTGAATAAGCCTGGCAGGTCAGTTCACCATGACTTGAGTGTGTGTGTTGGAGGCAGGAGGCAGGAGCCAGGAGGCAGGTAAGAGGAAGCAGCCAGGTCATGAAGAGCTTTGTGTGCCATGCTAAAGGACTGTCAAAGTATCAAAAGCCACTCCGGCTCGGCGCCTATAGCTCAACCGGCTAAGGCGCCAGCCACGTACACCTAAGGTGGCGGGTTCGAATCCCCAGCCCGGACCCGCCAAACA
>NW_003852807.1:2823-7695 GCF_000181295.1 Otolemur garnettii
AAAAAAAAAAAAAAAAAAAAAAAAAGCTACTACTACTACTTGGTAACAATCTGCAGAACAGAGGAGGGTGTTTAAAGAGATGGTTAGGAGACTATAAAAAGGTTCAAGCTCGACAGGAGGAAGACCTCGGTGACCATGGTTAGCAAAGAGTTAAGAAAGAGGAAGGGTCCAAGTGTCTGGCTTAGGTGACTGGGTAGAAGATAGTATAGTGCACTGACCAAGGGAAAATAAGCAGGGGCTTTCTGCTGATCAAAAAGGTCAAAAAGAAACGATAGAAAATTGTAAACACCTCTACACTGCCAAGCTATTATATAGCAAATGTGACTAAAATCGTTAGCAATTTCACATTTACTTTTCCACACAGGTCTGAATGGTGCATTTATTAGCTAGATAGCACTACACTATTACAAAACTTCTATAATTCCAAGTAACTGAAAAAGGATTGATTTTTGGAGAGTGGCATGAGGGAGAAAAAAGAGATTTGATAACGTTGAGCAGTCTCCAGGCAAAGGCTAGATGAGACTCTTTTAAAAGGTTTCAGGGCGGCACCTGTGGCTCAAAAAAGTAGGGCACTGATCCCATATGCCGGAGGTGGTGGGTTCAAACCCAGCCCTGGCCAAAAACTGAAAAAAAAAATAAAAAATAAAGGACGGGGGTGGCACCTGTGGCTCAAAGGAGTAGGGTGCTGGACCCATATGCCGGAGGTTCAAACCTAGCCCCGGACAAAAACAGCAAGAAAAGAAAAAAGGTTTCAGAGGGTGACATTAGCTTTGTAAACTGACCACTGTTTAGGGAGTGGCCTCGGCACTGTCACTGTCCTAGACTTGGGCTCAGAGAGATTGATGTAAAAAAGCTATACCCTTAAACTGTACATACTCACTCAGTTGGAAATACATTAATGTAGAGTGGGTAATATTTCTTCCTAGTGATGATTAACCTTTTACTCCACTACCCACAACACCTGAATACTAGTCAGATTAGTAATCAGAAGGTTTCACAATAAGCATAAAATCAGAGCACAGGTAGGCAGCTTAAGGAACAGTTTACTGTGACCTTGGTGGAGCATGACCATTCCTCTCTGTCCCGTCTCCATATGCTTCTCTACAGATCAAAGTCTACCTCTGGGATGCTACTTCACTGTCCTAAGTCCTAAGTTCGTGGCCTAAGTCTGACCAAGCCTTCTTCAGATTGACATATTCTTTCTTTTTATGTACTATATATTCAATCAAAGGTTCTAAACCCTTTTTATCCTCACACACTTGAAAAATAGGACCATCACCCTTCTAGTTAGTGATTCCCCAAATAGAAGCTAGAGTGACATGGATCAGATTTGAAAAGGGGAGGTCTGTATACATTTTAAAAGCTCCCCTCATCACCTCACATCTGAATCTAATACATGCTACTTTTTCCTGACATTTGAGAATAAGTCTGAAAGCCATTCTTTCTCTTTAAACCTTAAAATTTAAAATGAGTGCAGATTTCTGCTCTATTAGGCCCTGGATTTAAATATTCGCTTTCAGAATATACTCACCTCAGAATGTTTCTGAGGACAGTTAGCTTCCCCAGATCCCCTAATTACTGGCAACAGAGACTACTATTATCTCCCTGATAGAAAAATAGAACAAGTAAATTATGAGTCTGTATACATCCTATGTATATTATTCATATGCCAACAATTCTAAATAGAATGATATCATAATATCAATAGGAATATGAAAAGATAAATCGAGCTTTAACAAAAAAACTTGAAAATTTTAACCCTTGTTGCTACATATTTTCTAAGTAATTCAAGTACATGAAAATGACACTGCTTTTTGCAACTGAAGATACTTTAGTGTTTCAAGACAATCACTAAAAAAAATTTTATATAAAGATAATGAAATAGGTTAAATTTATTGCTATTGCTTATTTAACCTTACATATCCCAAAATATTATTTTCATAACTGATAAATAAAAAGATGGTAATTAATTACTTTGGTTACATATCGTTACAATTCATCCTATGCATTAAGTGTAGAGCACAGCTCTTGACTCAGAGCAGCATGTGGCCAGTTGCTGCCACTTTTTTTTTTTTTTTTTTGGACACTTGTCACCTTTGGTAGAGTGCCGTGGTGTCATATTGCCCAGCAACCTCAAATTCCTGGGCTTAAGTGATTATCTTGTCTCAGCCTTCCAAGTAGCAGTACTACAGGCTCCTGACACAATGCCTGGCTATTTTTAGAGATTAAGTCTCACTCTGGATCAGCCTACCCTTGAACCTCTGAACTCAGGCAATCCACCCATCTCCTTGACCTCCCAAGTGCAGGGATTACAAGCATGAGCCACCAACCCCTGCCATAGTTGCTGTCACATCAAATTGCAGCTCTGATGGCTCTGATTCTACTAACCTAAGAGAGGTTCCTGGCCTGAACCACACTCTTTTTGTTGTCAGCACAAGGGAACATTCTACTCCCTATCATTATCTCTCCTTGTAATAACCAAGTCCTCAGCCCTTGATCTCCTCCTTAAGACCAGTGGGGAACAAATCCCCTATCCTAGAAAAAGAAACCTCTCCTAAGCCTTTTAGTTCCTGCCCTCTCAAGGGTAGAGAAACAGCCTGAAATTGAGGAATTATGCAGGGAGGGGTTGAGGAAGGGAAGGGTTGATTCCAAATAAAGCCCTGGGTGAAGAGGTCCCAAATTGTTCTCGGAAATTTACCCAACACTTGTTTTGTATCCCTGAATTATGAGCGAATGTATCCTAAGTAAACATGTACCTCCACCCTGAATTGTGTAAACCCCTGTATCATACCCCATCTTATGATCATGAAGTAATGTACTTGTGATATATCTTGTGATGGATGAATCAATATGTACTCCCACCCAGAGTTGTATAAACTTTTATTATAATGTACCCTTACCTTGTGACCCCTGAGCTATATTAAACTGTATTGAATTATGCTAACTGCTATGATTGGCTTCTTTTGTATTGTGCTAGCTTGATATTCACCATGACTGTGCAGAATAATTGTATATAACCCCTTTGAATTGGTCATTCACTGCTTCTTGTTGGCCTACCACAAAAGCCCCCTGCAGGTATACACACAGGTGTATTAAATTATTAATAAATTTCTATCAATTAATTATATCTGAAGTGGGGTCCATCCTTCTCTCAGCTGCCAGGATTACATTTTCTGGAGGCCCCAGCGAGATATGTGGACCCTCACCTGGGCCCACTGCGGACCCACGGCTCTAGGGGAAGGCCTCAGGGAGTTTTCTCCCTGCCCCAGAGTCCTTGGACGTGGATTTACAGGCCTAGGTTCCTCAATTTTCCAATTCAGTAAGTCTGTCGGTTTGTTCCTGTTTTTATACTGTTGGAGTTTGTGGAAATTGTTTGTCTGTCCTGTCTGTTTGCATCTCTAGAGATTTCGAGGGAACCAGCCTAGGCTGGATGCAGCCCGAGACGCCTGTCCCAGGGTAGGGGCGTAACGTGCCCCCTGTCTGTCTGTCGGTGGAGGTACTGAGCTTGGTGCCAGTCAGTCCCAGGGCAGGGGAGTTCCCCCTTGCCTGTCTGTCAGTAGTGGGTAGCCCCTCTTTTTGTTTCACTGTTGGTTTATATTTTGTGTGCTATTTTGGTTTGTTCCCGTTTTGGTGTCATGGGTTTTTGAAGTGCATATTTCAGGTTCTGTAGTCTTATGTCTTGCCAGAGTAAGTGAGTGACTGAGAGAGTAAAAGAGTATATGTTCCTCCTCTTTGTCATTTTGTCTAAAGAGGGTTACCACAGAGTGGAACTTGGGCCTAGATCCCCATCAGCCCAATGTTCAAACCAGCCAGGCATACTAGCCAGGTACATGGTTATGTCAAGTCAGGTAACAAGTCAGTTTTTTGTTTTGTTTTGTTTTGTTTTTTGAGACAGAGTCTTATGTAGCCCATGGGTGAGGGCCATGGCATCACAGCTCACACCAACCTCAAACTCTTGGGCTCAAGTGATTCTCTTGCCTCAGCCTCCCAAGAAGCTGGGACTACAGGTACCCATCACAACACTTGGCTATTTGTTTTGCTGTTGTTGTAGTTGCCATTGTTGTTTTCATCAGGCTTGTGCTGGGTTCAAACCTGCCAGTTATAGTGTATGTGGCTGGCACCCTAACCACCGAGGTATGGTTGTGGAGCCTAATCCAGTGTCTTTTAACAGAAACTTTGTTTTGAGTCCCAGAAAACAAAGCCTTTTGAGGTTTTCCTCTAGTCAAGTTTTATGTCTCTGAGCTTGACTTTGTGACTGACAGGGAGTTCTCTCCTCAGGCTCCTCCATCCAGGAGGTGTGTTTTGTCAGTAACACTCCTGGGGGTGGGGGGTGATCTGGAAAGATTGGGGGTCCAGGACCCACAAAATTCTAAGCAGCATACTGTGTGTACCGAACATGTCAAGCTGCAAACATGAAGAGTTAAGTCTTTTCTCTTTGTCTATTCTATCAGAAGTCTATTTCTGAAAGTCAATTTTTAGGAATCTTAGAAATGGCCTTTTCGATGAAAAGGCATTGGGCCTTACAAAGAGGCATTACATTAAGTTGCTTTTGGAATAAACATAACATTGGGATTAATGACCAAAACTGGATTCAAAAAGACATCTAAATTTTGAGACTCTGTCCAAAAAAATAATTATATTTATAACTTACAACGTTCATTAGTTCTTTTCCCTTCTATGCACAAGTTTTACTTTCCTATATTTTATAGAGATATATGAGACTTTTAAATATTTATATGTAAATGATTAATTGACAAGCTGAGACCCTAAAAAATATAAGTGAATTCTAACAAAATTAGAATTTACCTCTTATTCATGACTAGTAATGCCTTTCTTTGTTTTTTTTTTTTTTTTTTTTTTTTTTGGTTACTC
>NW_003852807.1:8436-12086 GCF_000181295.1 Otolemur garnettii
TCCCAGCTACTTGGGAGGCGGAGGCAGGAGACTAGCTTGAGCCCAGGAGTTGGAGGTTGCTGTGAGCTGTCATGCCATGGCACTCTACCCAGGGGGACAGCTCAAAGCTCTGTCTAAAAAAAAAAAAAAAAAAAAGTGGATTCTGAAATATAACACCCAAAGACTCTGAAAAACAGAGCAGAAGCACCAATAGGCCCAGTCAGGAACCTGAGAACCTGGCCACTGTCTCACTCCAACTTCAGCTTTTTGGTAAGTTCTGTCTCAGATTCCAAGATACCACAGATTTGTGTTTTAAACTCTTGAGGTTTTTTTTCAACAGAAGTTTTAATCCTGTCTTAAATAGTAACAAAAACTAAAATGCGTCTAAAATAAAATTAAATTTGATAATTAAATCATCAAATTTAGTTAAAAGCCTCAAATGTCTGCATTAAGAAAAATCAAATAAATAATGGTTAAATATACTTCATAAAATGTAAACTCCCACTTTCAGAAATTTGCAAAAATTTCTGTTTAATTGGTAGGTTGAGGTAAGATAATCGTTTGAGCCCAAGAATTTGAGGTTGCAGTGAGCTGTGACACCACTGCACTCTACTGAGGGTGACATAGTGAGACTCTGTCTCAAAAAATAAAAGATAAAGTCTGAATTTTTTTTAAAGTAATATTTAAAATTCAATGAAGGCCAGGTGTGGTGGCTGACACCTATAATCCTAGCCCTCAGGGGAGGCAAGGTGGCTGGATTCCTTGAACTCATGAGTTAGCAACCAGGCCTCAGCAAGAGCAAGACCCACCTCTACTAAAAATAGAAAAACTAAGGCAATAGGATTGCTTGAACCAAAGAGCTGGAGGTTGCTTTAAGCTATAACACACTACCCAGGGTGACAGCTGGAAATTCTAGTTCAAAAAAAAAAAAAGCCAATGAATAAAAATGCTTTATAACAACTATTAAACCTATAATATGAGATGACTTGCATGTTAAGCTATGTCGACTCTCTTGTCCCCTTTTCTTTTAACTTTTTGCACTTATCTCCCAACATACAGAAATACGTGCAAATGGGGGATCATTAAGAAAAAGATATATATATATATGTATATGGAGAGAGAGAGAGTTAGTATTGTCCTGGGATCTACAATATCTCCAACCAAGTTACTTCCGAGTGCATTGTTTGTTAAGTCTCATCAAATCTCTGGAGGAAATTGCCTCCTCCAAAACTCATACTATCCATTTTGACACTACAAATTGATTTTACAAATTTACCTCCAAGTTTCATCTTTCTCACTCTTTATTGTTTAATGAATAGACTAAATGTTGTTTAACTAGATGTGCTCATACTACAAGAGTGGTTAAAAGAACTAGTAACTGAGATTATCTCATGTTTTCATATTCCTTTCTGCATTGAATCAAATCTGGGGACTCATTTTAAACCACTTGCTTACCATGACTCTAGGATATTGATTTAAATTTTATACCCCATGTCATCCCCAATTCTCAGGACAAATAAAACGTAAAAATCTAAAAATAAAAATTATTTTGAAAAAAATTGGTCAAAATACTGGACTTAAATAGGCAGAAGCATTACCTTTGGCCCTTATGAAATCTGGAATACTCCAATTAAAAGACATAGTTTAGGGGCCAGGCATGGCGGCTCACCCCCATTATCCTAGCACTCAGTGAGGCTGAAGCGGGTGGATCGGCGGAGCTCAGGAGTTTGAGACCAGCCTGAGCAAGAGCAGACCCTGTCTCTATTAAAAATAGAAATAATTAGCTGGGCATCATTGGTAGTCCTAGCTACTTGGGAGGCTGAAGCTAGAGGATCATTTGAACCCAAGACCCTGAGGTTGCTGTGAGCTATGATGCCAAAGCGCTCTACTCAGGGTGACAAAGTGAAACTCTGTCTCACGTACACACACACACACACAAAGACATAGGTTAATCCCTTTATAAACAGTGTTCTGTCCTCTCATGCCTACCTGGCACATATAAACCTATTTCTGTACTGAATGAACACCATGGGGACTTATTTTTTTGAGACAGAGCCTCCAGCTGTTGTCTTTTTTTATTGTCACATATTTTTTGATTTTTTTTTTTTTGAGACGGAGTCTCACTATGTCGCTCCCAGTTGAGTGCTCAGGCATCACAACTCACAGCAACCTCTTACTCAAGGGCTTAAGGGATTCTCTTGCCTAGCCTCCCAAGTAGCTGAGAGTACAGGGGTCTGCCACAACACCTGGCTATATATATCATATAATATATACACACATATATATTTTATATATATTTAAAAGAAATTTTTTTAGAGATAGAGTCTCACTTTATCACCCTCAGTAGGGTGCCGTGGAGTCGCAGTTCACAGCAACCTCCAGCTCTTGGGCTTAGGTGATTCTCTTGCCTCAGCCTCCCAAGTAGCTGGGACTGCAGGCACCTGCCACAAAGCCTGCTATTTTTTGTTGCAGTTTGGCTAGGGCCGGGTTTGAATCCAGCACCCTCAGTATATGGGGCCAGAGCCCTCCTGCTCACTGTGCCACAGGTGTGGCCCTATTTTTTTGGTTTGTTTGTTTTAGTTGTTATTGTTATTTGGCAGGCCTGGGCTGGGTTCAAAACTTCCAGCTCTGGTGTATGTGGCTGGCAACCTAGCCGCTGAGCTACAGGTGCTGAGGCCACAGTGGGGATTTATTTATTTTTTTTAACACAGAGCCTCAAGCTGTCGCCCTGGGTAGAGTGATATGGCATCAGAGCGCACAGCAACCGTAGGGTGACCAGACGTCCCACTTTTCAACAATTTGTCCCACGTCCCATGGGGTTTTTAAAAAGTCCTGATTTTTGGAAAGAATGCACAAACAGGCGGGAGAACAGGAAAGGAATATACAGTTTTCAGCTGCCAGGTGGCTATTTTGCCAGAATATGAGTTTTATATTATTTTTGATAATTTTATAATGTTAAACTGTAATAATAACAAATAATTGTTGAGAAGTGATTAACGAGAACTGCTTATCAAAGTTTGCATTGTTGTCAGGCCCTGCCCTGTCCCCACTCCACTGCCCACCCCCCCGCCATGTTGTCCCGCTTTACAAATGTTAAAATCTGGTCACCTTAAGCAACCTCCAACTCCTAGGCTCAAGCGAGTCTATTGCCTTGACCTCCCTAGTAGCTGAGACTACAGGCACCCACCATAAGGCCTGGCTATTTTTTGGTTGTAGTTGTCATTGCTGTTTGGCAGGCCCAGGCTGGAATAGAACCCACCAGCTCTGGTGTATGAGGCTGGAGTTCGCCACTAGAGCTATAGGCACTGAGCCACACACCATGGGGATTTAAATGAACAGTTCTGTATGGTGACTAGCTACATAGAGATACTAATATGCTTGAAGGATATTATCAACAGGTGACTAAAACATGGCCTCCACCAACTAACAGGTCTTGTCAGCCTGTTTGATCAAGAGATCACATGTAGTCTCGGCGCCTGTGGCTCAAGCGGCTAAGGCACCAGCCACATACACCTAAGGTGGCGGGTTCGAATCCTCAGCCCGGGCCCACCAAACAATGATGGCTGCAACCAAAAAATGGCCAGGCGTTGTGGTGGGTGCCTGTGGTCCCAGCTACTTGGGAGGCTGAGGCAGGAGACTCGCTTGAGCCCAGGAGTTGGAGGTTGCTGTGA
>NW_003852807.1:12983-19183 GCF_000181295.1 Otolemur garnettii
AGTTGGAGGTTGCTGTGAGCTGTGATGCCACAGCACTCTACCCAGGGGGACAGCTGGAGGCTCCTGTCTCAAAAAAAAAAAAAAAAGAAAAGAAAAAAAAAGAAATCAAACACATTAGATACTGAGTGATTTTCACTCAATTTTTGCCTCAATCTACTCCATACTCTCTTTTATCTTTCACTATAGCTCTTCCTTCAAGTGATGCCTTACTCTTACTAGCCCTTACTGTTTTTCCAGTTCAGGCACAGACCTGGCACCCCTCCTTTTTTTATGAGACAGAATCTCATTTTGTCACTCTCAGTACAGTGCCATAGCATCACAGCTCACAGCAACCTTCAGCTCTTGGGCTTAGGCGATTTTCTTGCCTCAGCCTCCCGAGTAGCTGGGATTACAGGTATCCGCCACAATGCCTGGTATTTTTTTTTGTTGCAGTTTTGCCAGGGCCAGGTTTGAACTCGCTACCCTTGGTATATGGGGCCAGCGCCCTACTCACTGAGCCACAGTTTACACCAGTCTTTCAAACTCTGGCCACACTAACTACTCACTCTGATTGCTGAGTATGTTATTCCAACATTTCGATCATATAAAGGAATTTGAATTTATTTTTATTTCTGCTAATATGAGTGCCTGGTGAAACCAATCTGGAAAATAGACATGTCATGTAGTATCCACAGCCAAAGAAGAAAAAACATACTGCCCCAACTGATAAAAAGACAACTGAACATAGAAAAACTTCTGTGAAAAGTCAAGAACTATCTTTGCTCAGAGACACATGACAACCAGATGTGTGAAAGTGCCAGTGAAGAGGAGAAGACACAGCAAACTCCAGGCTGGAAGGTCCCAAGTTCTACCCTGACTCTGTCTATAACTCTGCTCTTATTAAAATATCTTGTGAGGTAATAAAGTATACAGATGGTTCCCACCCCAATGCTCAAGATGCTATGGACTTGGTTATCTGACACCCTCTGTTACCAAGTACTCTGCTTAAATGCCAGTCAAATTACAAACTTGGGCTATTTTTGTTCATAAGGTAGTACCTTATAAACATACAAAATGCACCATTATAAGAAATCCCCTTCTAGATAATAATTGAAAGTTCTTTTGAATGATCAAAATCCTTTTCCCAACATTTGGAACTTAAAAAATTGAAAGAGCAGCAGTACCTATAGCTCAAAGGAGTAGGGTGCTGGCCCCATATACCAGGGTTGGCGGGTTCAAACCTGGCCCTGACCAAAAAAAAATGCAAAAAATTGAAAAAGCAGTACACATTTCATTGACCTGCTTTCTCTGTATGTGAGCAGTGTTCTTCTGTGCTATACAAATAGTTGAAGGTTAATTAGCAGTATCACTATAAATAGTAATGCTGCCAGTCTCCTTCAGATAAGAAACTTTATAGAAAGTGGTTAAATGTATTAGGTAACTAACAGGTCTTTATCTACAAAAGATGTGACCATTTAGGTTTTTTGTTTTGGGAAACTAGGATTTTAAAAGATATGTTTGAGGAATAGTATAATCCATGTATGATGGTTCAGAGCAGACTTTGGAGTTGATAGCCTGGAATTCTAATTCCAGCTTCAGCAATGCTCTGATTCTCTGAGCTTTAGTTTTTCTTTTGGAATAAATTGGGCATGAATTCTGCCTGCCATGACTGTCATGACATTGCATATAAAAAGTGCTAAGTAAATAGCGGCTGTTATTAACCCTGTGTTTTCTATTTAAAAAAAAATTAAAAGAGCAGTCATGAATCTGTCCATAATAATAGAACAAGAGCTTGCATCACTATGTAAGTATTGGGAACACTTCAACCAGACCTTAAAAGCCTGGCACCTATTGTAATTCAAAACCAACGCATCTTAGATGCTTTGACAACTCAACTTGGAAGAGCTTTTACTGTTATTGGAGAAAAATGTGTTTACGTAAATCAGTCAGGGCAAATAAAGACTCATCTACATCTCTTAAAGGACAAAATAAATATTCCTTACCAAATTAATGAAACCATTCCATTGGACTGACCTAGTCCCGGGAATGAGAGACTAGCTTAATGGGCTGTGGGGCAATGTGCTCAGATCTGTTCTTTTCTGCTTATTTGTTCTCATCCTAATTTATGTTCTTGTATCTCTTTTCAAATATCTTATTACTACATTACTAACCCACCCTCTCTCTCTCCCTAGGTGCCAACTCAGCTCTTAATGTGTGAAACTTCTAGGGAAATTCCAGTTGAGGGAAATGAAGGAGCTAAGGAAATTTTACCCCAAAATGTGACTCCTTGTGTTGTGCCCAGGAGTTCCACAAAGACCACACTGCCAAACAAGTTGAATTGATACCAGAGTCCCTTTATTGAAGAGCCGCTTGGCAACTGCCTCAGTGTCCCAACATGGTGTTTCTGAGAGCAGCCCTGAGTGTTTAAGGGGTTGGGTTTTTAAAGCTTGGTCTACATCCTGGTTGGCATGCAGGCTGTCCAGGTGCATCTGAGTAGGAGAGCAAGCAAGCACTGTACAGAAGCAGAATTTGGGGGATAGTTAGTTATATGTCATACGCCCTGTACACATATTAGTTTCATACATCTTTGTCTGAGTATTTTCTCCACCTGGTATTGTTTAAAGGTCAGTCCAAGGACAATTGGTTGTTTCACAGGGAGTTAGCCAAGAAAAGATCTGGGAGTGAACTAGATGAAAACAATTAGTACTTTCTCATTTATCTTGAGGGTGAATTTACTTATTTCATTTCTTCTCTGAACACTTTCAGTATGGAAATTTGCCAGGAGTTAACTGGTATTTTTCCATTATAGCCTAGGCCTGACACCTATCTGCATTAGCCTAGGCCCATGTAGACCTAACACTTAGTATAAAGAATATTTTCAATTAAAGGTCAGTTAAGGGGCGGTGCCTGTGGCTCAGTGGGTTACGGTGCTGGCCCCATATACCAAAGGTGGCAGGTTCAAACCCAGTCCTAGCCAAACAGCAACAAAAAATAGCCAGGCGCTATGGCTGGTGCCTCTAGTCCAAGCTCCTCTGGAGGCTGAGGCAAAAGGATTGCTTAAGCCCAGGAGTTTGAGGTTACTGCAAGCTGTGATGGCATAGCACTCTACCAAGGGCAATAAAGTGAGACTGTCTCTAAAACAAACAAACAAACAAACACAATAAAGGCCAGTCATGATCAGGAAGCATTGGAAGAGGCCTTTTTAATATCTACATATAACCTGAGTAACCTCATTGGGAATCAAAAGGGGCTGCTGACTTTCTTATTACATGCTAATAGCTCTGGCCCCAAGGTCATTTGAAGCAGGATACCTGTCTCTGAGGTTAATCTACAGATAAACCTGTTTCCACCCATCTACCCACACTCTCCCCAGCAACTACTTGTTGCACCTACACTTTCCACATTCTCCCCCCCTTACAAAAGGCATCTATAAAAGTCTCTGATCATCACCAAATCTATGAGTAATCATTCATGTGCTTCCACCCATACACATGGTATTTAGAATTAACCCTTTTTCTTATTTACTTATTTATTTATTTAGAGAGTCTCAAGCTGTCTTCCTGGGTAGAGTGCCATTGCGTCACAGCTCACAGTCACCTCCAACACTTGGGCTCAAGCGATTCTCTTCTCTCAGCCACCCAAGTAACGGGAATACAGGAACCTCCCATAATGCCAGCCATTTTTTTCTTTTCTTTTCTTTTCTTTTTTTTTTTTGCCATGATTGTTTTAGCTAGCCTGGGCTGGGTTTGAACCCGCCAACCTCACTGTATGTGACTGATGCCCCAATGAGCTACAGGCACCACTCAACCTTTCTTTTATGAATCTACTACAATTACATAAACACACACAAAAATTTAAAAAAAACTACCGTAATTGTGAGTTAATCTTTGAATGAAGCAACCAAGGGAAAAAGGCAGGTTTTGCCACGATCCCTACATATACAAGGGGATTTCTTATAATGTCATGTTTTGCATGTCTGTGAAGTACAACCTTATGAATAAAACAGGCCAAATTTGTAATTCCACTGGCATTTACAGTGGAGTACTTGGTAACAGAGGGTGTCAGATAACTAAGTCTACAGCGTCCTGACCATTCAGGTGGAAGCCATTTGTATAATTACTACTACAGAAGATGAAAAACACCAGTGGGATGTATAGACAGAGTGAAGTTAGAACCTGACGTTCCATTGTGCAGTTTGCTTGCTGTATCTTCTCCTTCTCACTGGCACTTTCACATACCTTGTTGTCATGTGCCCCTGAGAAATTTTTTTGAGACAGTCTCACTTTGTCACCCTCAGTAGAGTGCCGTATCATCATAGCTCACAGCAACCTTAAACTTCTGGGCTTAACCTATGCTCTTGCCTGAGCCTCCTGAGTAGCTGGGACTATAGTCACCCATCACAATGCCCAACTATTTTTTGTTATAGTTTGTCACTGCTGTTTTACCTGGCTAGGGCCAGGTTTGAACCTACTGCCCTCGGAATTTGGGGTTGGCGCTTTACCCACTGAGACACAGGCACCGCCCTCCATGTTTTTCAATAAAAAGAATAGGGGTGTTAATCTGGTGTGGTGGCTCACACCTGTCATCCCAGCACTTGGGAGGCCCAGATGGATAGACTGTCTGAGCTCACAGGTTCAAGATCACCCTAAGACAGAGCTAGACCTCAATTATCTCTAAAAAATAGCTGGGCATGTGGCTGTCACCAGTAGTCCCAGCTATGTGGGAGGCTGAGCTAAGAAAATTGATTGAGTCCAATAGTTTGATGTTGATGTGAGCTGTGATGCTACGGCACTCTACTGAGGGTTATCAAGTGAGACTCTGTCTCCCACCAGAAATAAATAGGGGCTTTATATAAGGATTCACAGAGCCTTATAGCTCCACATCTCATGAAGTTGTCAAGCAAAGGGGCCAGGTCTATCATTGCTTCATGCTTCAAAAAGTATGGACTTTTTTATGGTGGTTGAGCTTCTGATTTTAATAGAGCCTCAACTGAGGTGATCCTGAGGGCTTTCCTAGGGGTATCCTCTTCCCATTCAAAGAAGTTTACCTGGATGTTGATTTCTTCTGACCATTTGTCCTCAGCTTCCAGATACTGGAGTAGCACTTACCAGACATGTTCATGCTGCACCTTCATCTGGAATGAAGGTAATCTGAGTACATAATTTAGACAAGACTCTTCCCAGCAAGATAACAAGGAAATCAAGCATCTGAAGTAACCAGTGAGGCATCTCTTTTCCTCCAATCCAGCAAGTAAGAGCTTAAGAAAGAATTTGTGTTCCGGCTGTCCTGTCACTCCTGCTACAGAGCCAGGTTGTTTAGTCATAGGAGAGAGTGCAGTATAAAGCACTAAATATGCAACCCTGGCATTTGTTAGAAAGTCTTGACCCACAGCTTTCCACAGGTAGAAAAGAGAGGGTAGACTACCCATTTAGACAAGGCCTCCCTAAAGACACTGAGGCAAATTGTTGCTGTCCAGAAAGGGATCATTGTCATGGATGAAGTAATACTTGTGGACGATTTTATTCCCATCTCAGGTAGCCAGAGTTCTCCAGGCCCTGCATTTTCACACCGAGAATCACAACATTAGATTCCAGGCGCAGGAGGCATCTGGAACCAAATATCTAACCACTTCCTACCCTCAATACCTGAGTTTCATAGCTACTTGTGATTGGGTACCTCTGTTTAAATCCTTGCTTCACTCAGTCCCCTTGCTCAGATGACGTCCCTGTCTGCTCTGATTTTTACCAGAGACCACAGTGAAAGGGCTGCCCATTGATTCAACCTGAGAGGAGTCTGGAGTGTCTTCCTGGATCTTTCTCAGTGAAGAGGTTTATCACAGACCATTTGCCTCCAGTTAAGGGGTGGCTGAGAGCTTTCATAAAGCCAAGAGAAGAGCAAGGCTGTAGGTTTATTAAAGACCACAGTGATGTAGTAGGTGAAAAATCTAGTCCAAAAACCTTTTTATTTAATTGAGAATGTCACAACTCAAAAAGGGCAGCAATAATGGCATGGAGTCCCCAGTTTGTCCCACAACCAGAAAGGGTGCAGTGTGGCCAGAGTGCACATTTGTGAAAGAAAAAATATGTTGTTGTTCCAGTGTGGCAGAAGTTACATGTACATGTTCTGTCATCTTAGCTTAGCAACAAAAATCCAAGAGGTGTGAAGACTGAATTAAAGACACAGAGGAAGGAGTGAAAATGTCAGGCAGTGGAGAAAAAGAG
>NW_003852807.1:19203-27210 GCF_000181295.1 Otolemur garnettii
TTTTTTCTTCCTTTGTTTTCAAAGGAGTAACTGATAACCTTGAGTAGAGATAACAGCTTAATAATCTTGATCTCAACACCCATGACTAATCAATAAAGCTATAGGCAGGCAGAAGAACATACAGTGAGGAAGATTTATTTCACTCCATAGCGTAAAACTGATGCTGAATAATTGATGCGATTTATTCACCATTTTCATATATACAGAGCAATCCAAAGAGGTTTTAAAAAAGGTCTCATAACAAAAAGAACACTTTGTGGTCTTATTCTTTAATTTTTCTTTGACAGAGAATCTCAAGCTGTCACCCTTGTGGCATCATAGTTCACAGCATCTCCAACTCCTAAGCTCAAGAGATCCTCTTGCCTCAGGGTTTCTATTTTTATTAGAGATGGGGTTTCAGTTGTGTTCAGGCTGGTCTGGAACTCATAAGTTTAAGCAATCCAGCCAACTTTGCCTCCCAGAGTGGCAGAATTACAGGCCTGAGCCATGGTCCCCAGCTCACTTTGTTGTTTTAATTAGAGATTCCCTTTCAAGTAGACCAACCTGTTGACATACAAACTCTTTTTTTTTTTTTTTTTTGAGACAGAGCCTCAAGCTATCCCCCTTGGGTAAAGTGCCATGGCATCACAGCTCACAGCAACCCCCAACTCCTGGGCTCAAGCGAGTCTCCTGCCTCAGCCTCCCAAGTAGCTGGGACCACAGGCGCCCGCCACAACGCCCGGCCATTTTTTGGTTGCAGCCATCATTGTTGTTTGGCGGGCATGGGCTGGGGATTCGAACCCGCCACCTTAGGTATATGTGGCTGGTGCCTTAGCCGCTTGAGCCACAGGTGCCAAGCTGACATACAAACTCTTGATAAATTCACCTTTGCAAATATCATGCTTCACATAGACTATTTTTGACATGCTGAAGCCCTGTGTTTGTTCCAAATTTTTCTTATTAAACCATGACTTATTTTAGGACAAACATTGCTATATCGGTTTTTCTCCTAGACAAAATTATTCCCTTACCCTTTAAAGTTCCTTATGACACACTGTTTTTCATAGGTGTGACTTTCTTCACATTTCATTTCTACATTTTGGATCCTTCTTGCTTCTTCTTTTTTCTAGTTTGAAATAAAGTTGCATCCTAGTTAAGTCTTTTCTTCATAAAGACATGAGAAAGGAGGCCTGTGGATTTAAAAGATTTAGGTCTCTAGCCTGAAGAGGAGACTTCATCCAAACAATGGGTTAGGGCAGTTGAAAAGCATCAAATGGGTTAAAGGAAGACATCATCAATCAGCCTCACTCACTGAGCCACAGGCACAGCCTGAAATTGTCACAGTCTCAACATATGTAGTATGTCTCTATGAATTCTGTTATGTACTGAAATGAGCACTGGTTATACAATTTGACACTTCTCATTTGTAGGTAATTTCTGTGTTATAAATTTTTTATTGATACCATGGTTTAAGAATTAAACAGTGGTCCACCTCTCCACATTTGTAGAGTTTTTCTTCAAATGGAATTCTGTTGTGTACAGGAAACCGTGCCTACTGCAATGAGGCTTTGCCACAACTTCACATTGTTACCCCTTTTCTATGCTATGATTTCTCTTATGTTTAATGAGACTGAGGACCACTGAAAACCTTCGCCACATTATTTACACTTGTAAGATTTCTCTCCAATATGAATGTTCTTATGTGTAGTAAGGTTTGAGCTCTGGTTAAAGTCACTGCCACACTGTTCACATTGGTAGGATTTCTCTCCAGTTTGAATTATTTTCTCCTTAGCATGCTATGAACACCAGGTAAAGGCACTGCCACAGTCTCCATATAGAGCGTTTCTCTCCTGTGTGATTTCTTCTATGTGCAGTGACGATTGAATGTGAGTTAGAGTTTGCCCACTGTCCATATTTATAAAGTTTCTCTCCAGAATAAATTCATAAATGTCTAGAAAGGTTCACAAATGAATTAAAGGCTTTGCCACAATCTTGACCAGTTTCTGGCCATAGTGAATTCTTTGCTGTTCAGAAAGGTGTGAATGCTGAGTAAAGGCTTTGCCACATTCTTGACATTTGTAGGGTTTCTCTCCAGAGTGAATTCTTTTATGTACAGAAAGGGTTGAGTACTGGTTAACTGTTTTGCCACTGGTGGCTCAAAGGAGTAGGGTGACGGCTCCATATGCTGTAGGTGGTGGGTTCAAATGCAGCCCCAGTGGAAAAAGGCAAAGAAAATTAAACAAAATAAAAAAGAAATAAAAAAGTTTTGCCACGATCTCGACATTTGTAAGGTTTCTCTACAGAGTGAATTCTTTGATGTCTAGAAAGGCCTGAGTGCAGGGTAAAGGCTTGCCACATTCTTGACATGTGTATGGTTTCTCTCCAGAATGAATTCTATCATGTTTAGTATGGTGTGTGTGCTGGTTAAAGGCTTTTCCACATTCTTGACATTTGTAGGGTTTCTCTCCAGAATGAATTCTATCATGTCTAGTATGGTGTGTGTGCTGGTTAAAGGCTTTTCCACATTCTTGACATTAGTAGGGTTTCTCTCCAGAGTGAATTCTTTGATGTAGAGAAAGGCCTGAGTGCTGGGTAAAGGCTTTGCTACATTCTTGACATTTGTAGGGTTTCTCTCCAGAGTGAATTCTTTGATGTCTAGAGAGGTGTGAGCTCGAGTTAAAGGCTTTGCCACATTCTTCACATTTGTAAGGCTTCTCTCCAGAATGAATTCTTTTATGTCTAGTAAGGTGTGTGTGCTGGTTAAAGGCTTTTCCACAGTCTTTACATTTGTAAGGTTTCTCTCCAGAGTGAATTCTTTGATGTACAGAAAGGCTTGAGGGCCGGTTAAAGGCTTTGCCACATTCTTGACATTTGTAGGGTTTTTCTCCAGAGTGCATTCTTTGATGTATAGAAATTTGTGAGTGCCAGGTAAAAGCTTTGCCACATTCTTTACATTTGTAGGGTTTCACTCCAGAATGTATTTTTTTATGTTCATAAAGGCCTGTGTACTGGGTAAAGGCTTTTCCACATTCTTGACATTTGTAGGGTTTCTCTCCAGAGTGAATTCTTTTATGTTGAGTAAGAGATGAACTGACATTAAAGGCTTTGCCACACTCTTGACATTTGTGAGGTTTCTCTCCAGAGTGAATTCTTTGATGTATAGAAAGGCCTGAGCACTGGGTAAAGGTTTTGCCACATTCTTGACATGTGTACGGTTTCTCTCCAGAGTGAAGTCTTTCATGTCTAGAAAGGCCTGCACGCAGGGTAAAGGCTTTGCCACATTCTTGACATTGGTAGGGCTTCTCTCCAGAGTGAATTTTTTGATGTATAGAAAGGTGTGAGTGCTGGTTAAAGGCTTTGCCACATTCTTCACATTTGTAGGGTTTCTCTCCAGAGTGAATTCTTTGATGTCTAGTAAGGGCTGCCCTATCAATAAAGGCTTTGCCACAGTCTTCACATTTGTAGGGTTTCTCTCCAGAGTGCATTCTTTGATGTCTAGAGAGGTGTGAGTTCCTTAAAAAGGCTTTGCCACATTCTTCACATTTGTATGGTTTCCCTCCAGAATGAAGTACTTTATGTACAGAAAGGCTTGAGTAATGTTTAAAGGCTTTGCCACATTGTTGACATTTGTACTGTGTCTCTCCAAAATGAATTCTTTTATGGCCATAAATGTTTAAGTACATCTTGGTAAGTTTTTCACATTCCTTATATTCGTAGGGTTTTTCTCCAGTATTCAAAATCTTATGCTTACAATAATTTGATCTGTGGCTTAGACATTTGCCATCATTTTCACACTTGTTGAGTTTCTGTCCAGCATGGAGTCTTGAGCAAGATTGGAAGACTTGGCTACTTTCTTTGCATTTGTGTTGTTTTTCTCCAGTATGAGCTATCTGATATTCTGTGATGTGTAAACAGGGCTTAGAGGCTTTCCCATACTTTTTACATTGAAAAGTTTTCTCTAAGGTATATATCATGTTATGTCTATTTAGATTTGACAACTGTCTGAAGACTTTGCCACGGGTAGCTGTTAGACATTCGTCAAGTCCACTGTAACATACTTTCTGCTCCTTACACTCATACACACCTTCCCAGTCTTGGGTAAAGTTTAAATTCTCAGGGCCACAGCTTTGATATCTGCTAAGGATCATCTCTGGAAATAAAATATTTGTGCCCAGGTCTTGCAAATGGTCTGGGGTAGAATAATTAGATAGAGCTGAAAGAAATTTAAACAATAACAATTTTAGCCACTCGCTTTTTATCAGAATCCAGTAAATATGCATTACACATTTTATCTGCAAAATCATGTTCAGAACATTAGGAAGATGCTGGAATACAGTAGAGAGGCACCAATTATCTTAAAGATAAATAAATGCTGCATATATACCACATTTTGGGAAATTCTGAAAACCAGGTAAGAATATGCAGCACAGCAAACAGGTAAGCAGAACCTGTACATATAATGTAGAGGCAGGGCATTGGATCATGTATTTAATCCTAGATCTCAGGGACACTGAGGTGAATGGATCACTTGAGCACAGGTGTTTGAGATCAACCTGAGCAAACATGAGACCCCACATGGATCGGTGCCTGTAGCTTAAGTGACTAAGGCACTAGCCACATACACTGGAGATGTAAAGTTCAAATACAGCCACAGACTGCCCAACAACAATGACAACCAAAAATAGCCAGGCATTGGGATGAGCAAATGTAACCCAGCTACTCCTGGCTCTGGCAAGAGAGTTGCTTAAGCCCAAGAGTTGGAGGTTGGTGTAACCTGTGAGGCCTAGGTTCCTTATCTAGGGCGACAGCTTGAGACTCTGTCTCAAAAAAAAAAGAAAAAAAAAATAGTGAGACACCCCCGCCACCAACTCTAGCACAAACAGAAAAATTAGTCCGGCTCGGTGCCTATGGCTCAAGCAGCTAAGGCGCCAGCCACATACACCTAAGGTGGCGAGTTCGAATCCCCAGCCCGGGCCCACCAAACAACAATGATGGCTGCAACCAAAAAATAGCCAGGCATTGTGGCGAGTGCCTGTAGTCCCAGCTACTTGGGAGGCTGAGGCAGGAGACTCGCTTGAGCCCAGGAGTTGGAGGTTGCTGTGAGCGTGATGCCATGGCACTCTACGCAGGGGTATAGCTTGAGGCTCTGTCTCGAAAAAAAAAATGAAAGAAAGAAAAATTAGTCCAGCACTGTGGTACATGCCTCTAGTCCCAGCACCTCATGAGGCTGAGGCAAGAAGATCTCTTGTGCCCAGAAGATTGAGAATGCTGTGAACTATGACAACACAGCACTCTTCCCAGAGTGACAACTACTTAGGGTAGAATAAATGAATAAATAAATAGATACATACATACATTCATAAGGTATGTATGGGCATATACATAAATATATTTCTAAAATAAAAGGAAAAATTGTCAATAATAATAATAATGAAAGAGCCAAGGAGACCATTAAGAAAAGATTGTCATATTTACCCCCCACCACAGAATTTATGCCATCTTAGTACAGAATGAAAGTAGTATCCTAAATCAGAGCTTTGTCCTCAAAAGGAAAAGAGTAACACGTTTGTTCATCCTTCTTGCTTTTGAGGGTGTTTCCAAAGAAAGGTTGCTGTCTCCCATCAGTGATAGTGCGTAAAGGAATGGTGCTATAGTTTCTAAGACCAACTAGGGGTGCTGAGTTCAAAGGCAAAATATTATAGCAGCAGAGAGACTCCAATGTAACAGACAAATTAAGGTCTAGCAAGTGATGAGAAACACTAAAGAGGATATGTGGAAAAATGCTTCCACTAAAAAATAACCATGCATTGGGCAGCGCCTGTGGCTCAAAGGAGTAGGGCGCTGACCCCATATGCCAGAGGTGGCTGGTTCAAACCCAGCCAGGGCCGAACTGCAACAAAATAATAGTTGGGTGTTGTGGCAGGTGCCTGTAGTCCCAGCTACTCAGGAGGCTAAGGCAAGAGAATTGCCTAAGCCCGGGTGTTGGAGGTTGCTCCCAAGGGCAATAAAGTGAGACTCTGTCTCTAAAAAAAAAAATTAAAAATTAACACACAAGAAGAGAATATTTAAAGCAGCAAGTTAAAACAGATGTGTTATTGCTAAGGATGCTCTTGTCAGATTACTAGTGGATTAATCAATATGAACCTTCCACATCAAAAAAAGAGTTGGAGGCTCGGCGCCTATAGCTCAACCGGCTAAGGCGCCAGCCACGTACACCTAAGGTGGCGGGTTCGAATCCCCAGCCCGGACCCGCCAAACAACAATGATGGCTGCAAACAAAAAATAGCCGGGCGTTGTGGCGGGCGCCTGTGGTCCCAGCTGCTTGGGAGGCGGAGGCAGGAGACTCGCTTGAGCCCAGGAGTTGGAGGTTGCTGTGAGCTGTAATGCCACAGCACTCTACCCAGGGGGACAGCTTGAGGCTCTGTCAAAAAAAAAAAAAAAAAAAAAAAAAAAAAAAGAGTTGGCGATATAGTCAAAGAGCCAAAAAAAGAAAAACTTGAAAGCCCATACACGATATCCATCACTGTGAAGAAAAAAGAAATATTTATCAAGATACACAGATGCTGGCTCGGCGCCTGTGTCTCAAGCCAGCCACATACATCTAAGGTGGTGGGTTCAAATCTAGCCCAGTCCCGCCAAAACAACAATGACGGCTGCAACCAAAAAATAGCTGGGCACTGTGGTGGGCACCTGTGGTCACAGCTACTTGGGAAGCTGAGGCAGGAGACTCGCTTGAGCCCAGGAGTTGGAGGTTGCTGTGAGCTGTGATGCTATAGCACTCTACCCACGGGGAAAGATTGAGGCTCCTGTCTCAAAAAAAAAAAAAAGATATATAGATGCTGGCAGGGTGAAGTGGCTCACGTCTGTAATCCTAGCACTCAAGAAAGCTGAGCAGAGTGGATAGCTTGAGGTCACAGGTTTGAGACCACCCTGAGCAAGAGCAAGACACCATCAGTAGTAAAAATAGAAAATCTGAGGCAAGAGGATCGCTTGAGCCTAAGAGTTTGACGATGCTGTGAGCTATGACATCAGAGCAAACTACACAAGTTGACATAGTGAGACTCCGTCTCAAAAAAAAAAAAAAAGAGAAAGTGTGCAGTAAACCTCTGGTAATGGGTCTGTATTTACAATATAACAAGACATAATTGTTGACAAAAATAACAAACTCCAGTACAGATGTTTAAAAAAGTTGTCAACAGTAAGCCCTTCTCTTTCAAAAGTTACATAAATAATTCACAGTCATTTCTTCTCTTTCAAAAATTATGTACACATGACTGGGTGGGGTGGCTCATGCATGTCATCCTAGCACTCTTGCAGGCTGAGGCGGGTGGATTGCTTAAGCCCCTGAGTTCCAAATCAGCCTGAGCAAAACTGAGATCCTGTCTCTACTAAAAATAGAAAAACTGAGGCAAGAAGATCACTTAAAACTAAGAGTTGAAGAATGTCATGAGCTATGATGATACCATGGCATTCTACTCAGGGTGACAGTTTGAGATTCAGTTAAAAAAAAAAAAATTAGGGGCGAGCCAAGATGGCAAACTGCAGCCAGCTTTTTACAGAAGCTCCCGTCCAGAAGGAGGCTGAAAGGCCAGAACCTTAGCAAATTAGCTGATGGTTTGGAGCAGAGACAAGAGAGAAGATTGACGAGTGCACTTCAACCTTCCTGAGGAGAGCTGCAACCCTAAATTACAACCAAAAGGTACAAAATCCACCACTAAGCAGACGGGAGTCCCCTCCCCCACAACAAGGGCTCTCGCAGTTTACTCCATGCAAACAAGCGAGCAGAGTTCAAACTGCCTCCCACTCTATTCCATGGGAGAGACCCCCTAAAAACTGGACCTCCTACCCCCGCCAGCGTGCCACGGCACCCTCTGGCCAGACATAAAACTGTAAAACTGTATAAATCTGTATATATTCACCACTTGCAACACTGAACTCCAAGGAGTCCCCACCCACCCACTCCGAGACCTGGAGGTTTATTACCTATGGAGTCCTGACTCTTGGGCATCTCCTGGAGAGAAGTGGAGG
>NW_003852807.1:37732-41517 GCF_000181295.1 Otolemur garnettii
AAAAAAAAAAAAAAAAGACCAGCTTCAGCAAAAGTGAGACCCTGTCTCTACTAAGAATAGAAAAACTGAGGCAAGAGGATCCCTGGAGCGCAAACTGGGAAGCTGCTACGAGGTATGATGACACAGCACTCAAAAAGAAAAGAACAAGAAAGATATTTAATTCAAATATTAATCAAATGAGAGTAAGGGAGATATCATAAGGAGATATGTACATAAATGTGTGTACATGTCTGTCTGTATATAAATACACACACGTGTTAGAATGAGAGTCTCACCCTATGGCCCAGGCCAGACTGCCACGGCATCAGCCTAGTTGACAGCAACCTGAAACTTCTAGGTTCAAGCATTCCTGCTGAATCAGCCTTCTAACTAGCTGGCAGTACAGGTTCCTGCAATGATAGTCAGATAATTTTATCTTCTATTTCTAATAGAGATGGGGTGTTGCTCTTATTCCAGCTGGCCTCCAACTCCTGAGCTCAAGACATCCTCTCGTCTCAACCTCCCAGATTGACAGCATTATAGACATATGGCAGGAGCACCCAGCCAGAGACAATATATTTTGAGGCAAAACATGTCTTATTTCGAAAAATATGCTTTAAGTCAAAGTGGTCACAAAAGGTAAAGAGTATGAAATAATAATATAAGGGCTTATTGGTTAGAAAACTGTAACTCATTGTTGTTATTTTGAATATATATAAAATGCATACTGAAAAAAATGTAGGACAGATATACAACCGTCACGTACATGCTCTAATAAAGAGCTATCTGCACACATATTTACTGCAGCAGTATTCACATAATCCATTTGGTGAAAGCCATCCACATCAGCCTCAAAAAACAAATGGTGAAATATAATGTAGGATATAGAAATTACAGAGTATTACACAGCTTCTAAAAATCAGGAAATCTTCTAACATCCCTAATAAAGATAAAGGTTAACTTTATGGTAAATGAAACGGCATTTCAAAAATTATCTTTAAATTACACAAATAATTCACACAAACATAATATCTATTCACCAATAAATATGAGTTATACTGAAGACAGTTTTAGTAGGCCCGGGGCAGTGGTTCATGCCAAGGCAGGTACATTGCCTGAGCTCAGGAGTTCAAGACAAGTCTAAGCCAGAGCAAAATCCATCTTCAAAAAAAAACAGATAGGTATTGTGGCGGATACCTGTAGTCCCAGCGACAGGGGAGACAGGGAAAAGAATCATTTGAACCCAAGAGTTTGACGTTGCTGTGAGCTATAGTACCACACCACTCTACCGAGGGTGACAAAGTAAGACTCTGTTTCCCCCACTCACATATTCACCTACAGGATAAAATAACCATTGGTCAGCAACCAAGAGAAAATGTACTATTCCTAAACCAAATATAAGAAACATGTAGGCAAATGGACAGAAAGAAAATTAAATTCCCACTAGACACGAGGTTGATTTATATTTAGTTTGTGTTCTCAATGTTTTAAAGTATACAGAGTTGAATAAAGTTATGCAAAATTATAATGAAAAAAGTGTCCCAAAGTGACTCAGAGATAAAAAAGGTGATATTGTATTTTAGAACATGAATCTCTTTATCTTCGCACAGAAAAATATGATGGAAAATCTTGTAATGAATATTTGGTAAATAATGGTAGATTTAGTTGCAATTTCCCATTTTCCTTATCCATCTATGTCCGGCAAATTTTGCTACACCATGTATAGGTAAAAAGTACAAACAAAATTGATTGAGGTGAGGTGAGGTACTTTAAAAATTTAAAAAGAGGGGCGTGCCTATGGCTCAATGAGTAGGGCAATGGCCCCATGTACTGAGGGTGGCGGATTCAAACCCGGCCCCGGCCAAACTGCAATAAAAAATACTCAGGCCCTGTGGTGGGTGCCTGTATTCTCAGCTACTCCAGAGGCTGAGGCAAGAGAATCGCCTTAGCCCAGGAGTTGAAGGTTGCTGTAAGCTGGGACACCACGGGCACTCTACTGAGGCTGATAAAATGAGGCTCTGTCTCTAAAGAAAAATTAAAAAAAGACCTGGAGCAGGGACTCATGTCTGTAATCCGAACATTCTAGGGGACAGAACCAGGTAGATGACAGGAGCTCACTAACACTTTTCAAAGAACTATAAATGGCCAACGAGCATTTCGAAGGATGCCTAAAGTCCTAATTCTTAGGGAAATGTCAAGCAAAATCACAATGAAATTTACACCATACTCACAGTGAACCTTAAAAAATGTGTGTCAAGGATACATAGAAATTAGAAACTTTTAGCAAAATTATGAAGAAAAATGTAGCAGACTCTATTAAAATCATTGAAAGTTTCTCAGAAAACTAAAATTTAAAGTTATTATTTGGCTCTGTGCCTTTAAGCTCAGTGGCTGGGGCACCGGCCACATGCACTGGAACTGGCAGGTTCAAACCCGGCCAGGGCCTGCCAACAACAATGACAACAACAACAAAAAAATAGCCTGGCATTGTGGCAGGGGCCTGTAGTCCTAGCTATTCAGGAGGCTGAGGTAAAAGAATTACTTAAGCCCAAGAGTTGGAGGTTGCCGTGAGCTGTGACTCCACAGCACTCTACCGAGGGGGATATAGTAAAACTCTGTCTCTAAAATATATAAATAAATAAGTAAATAGTATGATTTCATCCAGCAATCTCTCATCTGGGTATATATCCTAACTACACACTGCAGATTGGGGAAGATACACATCCTCACTCACATTCATCACAGCACTATTCATAAAAGCCAAGACATGGCTGGGTGCAGTCACTCACACATCCAGTCCGAGCATTTTAGGAGGATGAGACGGGAGGATAGCTGGACCACAGGAGTTCAAGACCAGGCTAAGCAACAGTGAGACCCCATCTCTACTAAAAGAACGGTAGGATAGCCAGGAGTTTGGAAGGCTGAAGCAGGACTGCTTGAACCCGTGCGTTGAAGTTGTTCTAAGCTGGGATGATGGATGCTATAGCAATCTACTGCTGGAAACAGTTCATCTCCATCTCACACAAAAGTTCTCTTTTCTAGATAACTACAATGTTCCATTATGACTGTGGACTGAACCAAAGCAGGTATTTTTTCTTTTTTTTTTTGAAACAAAGTTTCACTTTTGTCACCCTCTGTAGAATGCTATGTCAAAGCTCACAGCAATCTCAAATTTATGGGCTTAAGCAATTTTTTGGACTCAGCCTCTCAAGTGGCTGGGACTATAGGTGCCTGCCACAACGTCGGGTTATTACTTTGGTTGTTGTCATTGAGTTATCATTGTTGTTTAGCAGACCTGGGCCAGGTTCAAACCCGCCAGACCCGGCGCCCTAACCAGGTTAACAACAAGCACTGACCCTGGGTATTTTTTGTTAATATTAGTTAACATTTTGCTGGATGAGAGCAGGTATACTGAATATTTTATGCACCATCCTGCAATAAAATGTATGATTTATTAATATGAGATAATCAGAAAATGTCAATAAACATTTGAAAACAGTAAAGATAATTTTTATTACATTATTCATATATTATTATTTTTACAAAAACTGAAAAGGGGCTCAGCGCCTGTGGCTCAAGCGGCTAAGGTGCCACCCATATACACCTGAGCTGGTGGGTTCGAGTTTAGCCTGGGCCCACCAAACGACGATGGACGCAACCAAAAAATAGCCAGGCATTGTGGCAGTCACCTGTAGTCCCAGCTACCTGGGAGGTGGAGGCAGGAGAATCCTTTGAGCCCAGGAGTTGGAGGTTGCTAGGAGCTGTGATGCCACAACAATCTACCCAGGGTGACAGTATGAGGTGCT
>NW_003852807.1:41537-43046 GCF_000181295.1 Otolemur garnettii
AAAAAAAAAAAAGTGAAAAGGTTTAACTCACCCTTTAGAAACAATCAAAAAACATTTATAAATAAAATAAAAATATTAACTTCATAAAATATGATAAATCATACTATTTAAAATAAGCATTCAGGCAAAATTAACATATGATTTAGATAAGGTTAAGGAAAGTGATGCCAATCCTGCTGATTTCTGTTTGCCCATAGTAAACTAGAAATTTCAAGTTTATATTGAAAAATAAACTTTCTTTGAAAAAAATTATGCAGAAATTTTTAAATTTATTTTTATTACTATTATTTATTTATTTATTTTAGATAGAACATGAAGCTGTTGCCCTGGGTAGAGTGCTCTAGCATCACAGCTCACAGCAATCTCCAACTCCTGGGCTTAAGAGATTCTCTTGACTCAGCCTCCCAAGTAGCTGGGACTACAGGCACCCCGAGAATGCCTGGCTATTTTTTTTTCTTTTTTGGTTGTAGTTGCCATTGCTGCTTGGCAGGCTTGCGCTGGATTCGAACCTGCCAAATCTGGTGTATGTGGCTGGTGCCTTAGCCACAGGCACCAAGCTTTCTTTATTATTATTTTTTATTTATTTACTTTTTTTGAGACAGAGTTGCTCTATGTTGCCCTCAGTTAGTGTGCTGTGTTATCACAGCTAACAGTAACCTCAAAATCCTAGGACCAAGTGATTCTCTTACCTCAGACTCCCACATAGCTGCAACTAAGGTACCACCAGGATGCCCGGCCATTTTCTTGTTGCAGTTGTTACTGTTGTTTAGCTGGCATGGGCCCGGCTACAACCCACCAACCTCGATGAATGCAGCTGGCACTGTATCTACTGTGGTACAGGTGCCAAGCCAAGTGAGCCTTTTAATAAATCTGGAATTCCTACTCATTCTCTAAATTACTTCCTACATAAGTTAAAATTCTAACACAGTTCTGAATATTTAAATCTAAAATTACAGAAAATTGAACACAGAATAAAATGGAATGTGAAAACATAGATAGAAACAGTAAAACCAACAAGATAGTAGAATACAAGTCCTGTCTTCATGTATTCCTCCCAAGGGAGCCATCTATAGGGAAAGATGCTTCAGGGAGAGCCCAGCACACAGACTCACACCTGTCATCTCACCTACTGAGAGGCTGAGGTGAGAGGATCACTTAGGTCCAATAGTTTGACACCAGCCTAGGTGATACAATGAGTTGCCAGCTCACAATAAGTGATGTAATGAGAGGTTTAGAATCCAGGGAGGTTGTGAAATCCTCCTAATGCCCTTAAGGAGGGTCACCCAGAGAAGGCCGATCCTCATTCACTTAGCAAACTAGAGGATCCTTGGTCTGGGTTACTGACTGGAGAATGGCCTGCTTACCTTTGTCCCATTAAGAATTCTGAAAGGAGGCTCGGCGCCTGTGGCTCAAGTGGCTAAGGCGCCAGCCACATACACCTAAGGTGGTGGGTTTGAATCCAGCCCAGGCCCACCAAACAACAATGACGGCTTCAATCAAAAAATAGCC
>NW_003852807.1:43211-55845 GCF_000181295.1 Otolemur garnettii
AAAAAAAAAAAAGAAAGAAAGAAAGAAAGAATTCTGAAAGGAAAATGTGGGACTCTCCATCTTCTCCCAGCCATGATGTAGGAGTGATGCTACCCATCCAGAGACCTGCAGGGAAATGTTCACTCATGATCATGCAGACATGGGCACTTTGTGTGTGTGTATATATGTATACAATTGAATCTCCATAGTGAGCCATCTTCCTACATTGACCATCTCCTCAACTTGACCTGATTTTCATAGAGCAGACATGCACCACATGTATGTATTGGTACAGCAGGCCTAGTTCCATATGCTAATCACCTCTGTTTGTTGACAAGTTTGTTACAGTCCCTTGAGTGGTCAACTTGCAGAGGTTCTGCTGCCTGCATGTCTGTGTGTATGTGTGTGTATGAATAAGCATATTCTAAGCCAGAGATAGTTATAAAATAAGAATTATATTGTAATAACAGAGACACTAATATATCCTCAGGATTACTCTAAACTCCTGAATGACATAATTATTAAGACATGTAGGCTCGGTGCCTGTAGCTAGGGCAGCTAAGGCACCTGCCACATATACCAGATCTGGTAGGTTTGAATCCAGCCCAGGCCTGCCAAACAATGACAACTACAACCAAAAAATAGACGGGCATTATGGCAGGCGCCTGTGTCCCAGCTATTTGGCAGGCTGAGGCAACTAGCAGTTGGAGGTTGCTGTGAGCTGTGATTCCACAGCACTCTACCCAGGGCGACAGCTTGAGACAGTCTCAAAAAAAAAAAAAAAAAAGAAATGTAGCCGTAGGATGTGGGGGATCATACCTCTAATCCTAACCCTCAGGGAGGCCAAGGCAAATAGACTGCTTGAGCTCAAGAGCTCAGGACCACCCTGAGCAAGAGGGAGACACCATCTCTACTAAAAATTGTAAAACTAGACAAATGTGGTGGAGGGCGCCTGTTTCCAGATACTCAGGAGGTTGAGCCAAGGGGATCCCTTGATCTGAAGTTTTTAAGGTTGTGAGCTATAATGCCATGACACATTACATTGTCTCAAGAAGAAAAACCCCAAAAGTGAATTGTAGGGAGTAGATACCTTTAAACATACTAAGGTTGGCAAAGGCTGGGCGCTGTGGATCATGCCTATAATCCTAGGAGTGTGGGAGGCTGAGGTGGATGGATAGCTTTGAACTTACAAGTTTGAGACCAGTGTGAGCAAAAGCAAAATCCTGTCTCTACTAAAAACAGAAAAACTGAGGTAAGAGCATCGCTTGACCCTGAGGTAGAGCCTGCTGTGAGCTATGATGCCATTGCACCACAAACAGAGTGACAGACAGATTGAGACTCTGTCTCCAAAAAAATGGTTGGTAAATTAGTGCACATAGAAATTAAATTATTTTTCACAGTTCATATAAAAACTGTGAATTTTGAGGTTAAAGAACATTAGACTTGGCTGGGCACCTGTGGCACAAGCTGCTAAGGTGCTAGCCACATGCACCAGAGGTGGAGAGTTTGAATCAAGCCCAGGCCTGCCAAACAATGATAACTGCAACTAAAAAATAGTATACCTATTTTTTACCCACCTGAGCTGGTGGGTTCGAATCCATCCTGGGCCTGCCAAACAACAATGATAGCTGCAACCAAAAATACCCAGGCGTTGTGGCGGGCACCTATAGTCCCAGCTACTTGGGAGGCAGAGGCAGGAGAATCGCTTCAGGCCAAGAGTTGGAGGTTGCTGTGAGTTGTGATGCCACAGCACTCTACCTGGGGCGACAGCTTGAGGCTCTGCCTCTAAAAAAAATGCTGGGTGTTGTGGCGGGCACCTGTGGTCTCTGCTACTAGGGAGGATGAGGCAAGAGAATTGCTTAAGCTCAGGAGTTTGAGGCTGCTGTGAGCTATAATGCCATGGCACTCTACCCAGGAGGACACCTTGAGGCTTTCCCTCAAAAAAAATTAATTAATTAATTAATTAACTTTCTTGAATTTGGGGAGATTCTTAGTGTTCTGCTAAAAACCCTATAATTTCTTCCCAGAAACTTATTTGAAATCTTATAAAAACATAAAGCATAAAACATACAAAAACTATTTGTGGTGTTCCTAAGGTTTCTGAAACGAATACTAACATCACCACCTCACTTACATATTTTGGATATGATGCTAAAGAATAAGAAACTTTGGCAACACCTGTAGCTCAGTGGGTAGTTTCAGCAGGTTCAAACACGGCCCGGGCCAGCAAAAACAACAATGACAACGACAACAAACAAAATAGACAGGTGTTGTCATGGGAGCCTATACTCCCAACTACTGGGGAGGCCGAGGCAAGAGAATCGCTTAAGCCCAAGGATGTGACGTTGCTATGAGCTGTGATGCCATGGTACTCTATCTAGGGAGACAACTTGAGACTCTGTCTCAAAAAAATAGAAAAGAAAAAAAAACTTTTATTCAGACACAGTCTCATTCTGTTGTTCAGGCTACAGTGTCATAAAATCAGCCTAACTGATAACCTCAAACTCCTGGGTCACGCAATTCTCCAGCCTCATCCTCACCACCAGCCCCCAGTAGGTGGGACAACACACAACCACTACAAATGCCTGGATATTTTTTCTCTTTGTAGTATAGATAAGGTATCAATCTTGTTTAGGTTGGTCTCACACTCCTGAGCTCAAGCAATAGTCTCACCTTGGGTCCCAGAGCGCGAGGATTAGAAGTGTGAGCCACCACACCTAGCCTAAAGAATATTTTAAAAAATTTCACAGATATACTAAAAAGAATGCACACATATTTCATGTCCTTAAAAGGAATGGAAAAACAGTCACATCCTGCAGTCACATGTAAGCCAGAGGATGTTCTCTCATTCTCACTGTAATCTAGAAAGAATATCAAAGAAAAGTAAGGTCTTTTTGGAATTAAAACCAAGAACAGGCATAGTAGCTCTCAGCTGTATACCTAGCACTCTGGGAAGCCAAGAAGGGAGGACTGCTTCAGCTCACAAGTTCGAGACTAGCCTGAGGAAGTCTGAGCACTCCCCTGTACTAAAAAAATAAAAACAACATTAGCCAGACAATGTGGAGAAATCTATAGTCCCAGCTATTTGGGGAATGAGATAAAAAAAAAAAATCATTTGACACCAGTAGTTTAAGGTTGCTCTGAGCTAGGCTGATGTCATGGCACTCTAGTGTGAGGCAAGAGAGTGAGACTCTTTATCAATAAGAAAATAAAAATTAAAAAATAATAAAACAAGAAGAGAGATACTTTGATGTAAGAAAAGGGGAAAGAAACCCAGGCTTCTCAGAAATCATTTCCAGTGAAGCTGAGCTTCCCTAGTCACCCTGTATTGGGTGGTTTCCTCCCAGAACTTGGACCTCTGACCAGTGTCACCTGCTTCACTCACTCCAACCTACCTGGGTGCTTGAGTAGTGTCTGCTGTGTCTTCACCTTCCAGGGTGCTTTGCTTTGCTCCAGACAGGTGATGAGGTCTGGCTTAGAGACAGCAAGACCTGTTTTAGTAGAAAACAAAATGGAATTCTTCAAGTGGCAATCTAATGCCTTGGTGAAGTAGAGAAAAGGACATTTTAGAAGATTCTGAAATAATAATCACAAACAAATTTCCCTGCATAAACTTCACATTCTTTAAAAAGTATTTAAAGTTGGAACATTCCTAACTCCTCCATTACCAAAACTACTGAAATAAAATTTGGTGCTAGAAATCAGACTTAAAGGTATAAGTAACAATCTAGGCCATAAAATTTCAGAAATTTCCATTAATCTAGTGAAGGATATAAATTAGTTCAAAAAAGGTAAGATTAATACCAAAATAAAACAATTCCAATTTTTCTTTACCAAGATATCCTAATGTTCTCCATAAAAACAAGAACCTGATACTCAGTCAATGAAGAAATTGAATAAAAACCTACTACAAAGAGAGAAGATGAATTGTTTAGTGTAGATCTGGAACTGTGTATAAAAGTTGTCCTTACCCAGGAAGACCAGGTTTCTGTAGTTCTCTAACATGACTTCCCTATACAAATACTGCTGAGTAGTGTCCAGGCAGGCCCACTCTTCCATAGAGAATTCAATAGACACGTCCTTGAATGTCAACACTCCCTGAAAAACAAATGTATGTACCAAGAAAACATGGGCATATAGACTTTCGCTTTTTTTTTTTTTTTTGAGACAGAGTCTCAAGGTGTCACCCTGCATAAAGTGATATGGCATCACAGCTCACAGCAACCTTAAACTCTTGGGCTTGAGCGATTTTCTTGCCTCAGTCTCCTAGCAGCGACTACAGGCGCCCTCCAAAATGCCAAGGTTATTTCTTTGTTGCCGTTGTCATTGCTGTTTAGCTGGCCCAATCTAGGTTCAAACCCACCAGCCTCGGTGTATGTGGCCTGAGCCTTAACACTGTGCTACCGGCACTGAGCCATGAATGTCACTTTTAGTTAAGTGAGTTAAGAGAACTACTGACTTATAAGAGTAAATGCAATTACCTAATAAGTATAGAAGGGATATATTCCCTCATGTGCTGTCTAACAGTGAAGGGGATGGAATGGCATCTACAAAACTGGTGTACACATCAGACATTTTTGGTTCATACAGAAGAAACAGAAGGCCACCAATACAGGCATGTAGAATTTTATGCCTTATTTCTGTCATTCGTTATAATCTGTATGTGTTTTATATGACAATGTCATGGTAAGATAAATGGTAACTCTAAAGTTTTAATGTGTAGAAGAACTGGAGATCTTGAAAAAATGCAGATCGATATGGGATAAGATTCCACTTCTAAATTCCCAACATGCTCAACAGGAATGACAATGCTTCGGTCCCACTGCAAACATGCAGTGAGGTCAGCGCCTGTAGCTCAAGTGGCTAAGGCGCCAGTCACATACACCCAAGCTGGCAGGTTCGAATCTAGCCTGGGCCCAGCAAACAACAATGACAACTACAACCAACAAAAAAATGTCCTGGCAATGTGGCAGGCGCCTGTAGTCCCAGATACCTGGTAGGAGAAGGAAAGAGAATCGTTTGAGCCCAGGAGTTGGAGTTGCTCTGAGCTGTAATGCCAGAGCTCTGCCCAGGGTGACAGCTTCAGGCTCTGTCTCAAAAAAAAAAAAAAAAAAAAAGAACATGCAGTGAACTGCAGACACTGGATTTACCCCAGTTGATTTCTGAACTGGTAAACAAAGATGACAACCTTTACTATCCAAAGACAGGCATATGAAAGAGAATCTAAGAAGAAAGGGGTGCTTCCTCAATCAATGTTTTGATTTGTTCACATTAGTTGATAATCTCCCCAAGTTCTTACTAACAATACAGAAGATATTTTGAACCTTACAATGGAATATGTGTCAATGAACACTATAAATGTCTTGGCGTCTGTAGCTCAGCAACTAGGGTGCCAGCCACATACACAGGAGCTGGCATGTTCGAAACCCGCAGGAGCCTGTCAAATAATGACAACTACAAACAAGAAACAGCTGGGCATTATGGCAGGAACCTATAGTCCCAGCTACTTTGGAGGTTGATGGAAGAGAATCGCTTGAGCCAGGGTGTTTGAGGTTGTCGACAGCTGGGACGACAACAGCTTGAGACTGTGTCTAAAAACAAAACAAAACAAAAAACAAGAACACACACATACAAAAAAAACAAGAACACCATAACTGAGGGAATAAAATTAATATCAACTGTAACAGGATAAATTAGTATCAAGTGCTGATTCACAACTACAAACCCCAAATCACTGTTGTGATAGTACTGGCCAGAAAAAGTCAGTCATAACCTGATAAAAACTAGTTGAGAAAAACCCAGTTTGGGCAAAGTTCCAGTTACAGAAATCTGGCATGTCTTCTAATCTCTAGTGATGTCTTTAAATAGCTTTCTTTACCATCCCATAAAGGAACTACATTCTAATTATTTTGTTTTTGAGAACTTTGAAACTCTTACCCTGATTTCTGAAAAGTGGGCTTTTGAGGGCGCCGGCCCCATATACTGAGGGTGGTGTGTTCAAACCCAACCCCAGCCAAACTGCAACAAGAAAATAGCCAGGCATTGTGGTGGGCACCCGTAGTCCCAGCTACTTAGGAGACTGAAGCAAGAAAATCACCTAAGCCCAAGAGCTGGAGGTTGCTATGAGCTGTGATGCCACAGTACCCTACCATGGGTGACAAAGTGACTCTGTCTCTAAAATGGAAAAAAATGGGGGGTTTTTGAGATTGAGAGACATTAAACCAGTAGTTCTCAACTTTCCTAATGCCATAACCCTTTAATAGAGTTCCTTTGGGCTAGAACCCACAGGTTGAGAATCGCTGCATTAGACAAAAAGGAAAATGGCATTATGTAAGAAAGGGATCTTGGGTGGTAAATTTTGTCCTGAAACAGAATGTTTATTTAAGAAAGTGATAGGCAGGGCAACCCAGGAGGTTTATGTTTGTAGATTGTGCAGGTTAAATGAAGCTCACAAAAGGGAATTTGTGAAGGAATTTACATGTGATCCAGTTCACTATGTATTTTCTTTAGAATCTTTTGGCTTGTAATCTTCCTTGAACAAATGTTTTAAGCCTTTGAGAAACCTTCCAAAATCAAAACTCTAAATTTGGTCTTTTTGATATATCAAGACCACTGAAAATCTGAGAAAGACATATTAGGCTTAATTGGTTTGTTGAAAATGGATAGGGGCTCGGCGCCTGTGGCTCAAGTGGCTAAGGAGCCAGCCACATAAGGCGCAAGCCACATATACCTAAGGTGGCGGGTTCGAATCCCCAGCCCAGGCCCACCAAACAACAATGATGGCTGCAACCAAAAAATGGCCAGGCATTGTGGCGGTGCCTGTAGTCCCAGCTACTTGGGAGGCTGAGGCAGGAGACTCGCTTGAGCCCAGGAGTTGGAGGTTGCTGTGAGTGTGATGCCAAGGCACTCTACCCAGGGGGATAGCTTGAGGCTCGGTCTCAAAACAAAACAAAACAAAAAAGCAACAAAATAAAAATGGATAGGAAACATTGTCAAACATGAAATAGTGGTTAATTTTGTGTGGTTTATGTTTATACATACTTTCCAGTATTATAAAATATTGGTCTGTCTTAGTGTATATTGTCAGTAATAATCTTAATTCAACTCAGAAAATATTTTTTATAACTGCCTGAGTCCAAACTTAGTCCTTCAAAAGAAATATTAGGAGAGGCTGATGAATTATCTCAAATTCAAATTTCTGATGTCTTTGGAAATTAAATAGCTTTGGGCTAAAAGCAACCTGCTACAACTAAAATTAGAACGCTAACATGTCCATGAATATTGCTAACCAAACTTTAAACAGAACAGAAATCAGTTACATAGAATGGGGCTGATTTGTTTAGGCTTTTTGTTTGAATTATTGTGGATCCAGTCTCTATTCTGTTTTCCAGAATTCACAATAGCCATTTTCTCCCTCTTCAGCTATTTGTAGCTTTCAACAATGTATGTACTTACAGCCAGCATTTGAAACATTTATTTTTTTCTCTCTCCTTGATTTCTCTGGAATTTGAAAGCCATTTGTAAGTATTTTTAATTTCTGACAATATAGTTATTACCGTAAGTTCAATAAGTGATTCTTGGGCAAAGGGTATAGAATTATATGTAGTAGTTAAATTTGCTCTGAAACTTTAAGGCTCAAAAAAGGTCACCTGTTGGCTACACTGGAAAACTTTGTACAGTATTAGAAGTTATCTGCTGTATCTGTACAGGTACCTTAGGAAAATTATAACCTGAATGAGAATTTCCCAGTATATGATGTGAGTGTCACACAACCTCATAAGTGGCCTCACACCCAACTGATGTTCAGAAACATTCACTGGAAGTTTCCAGAACTTTGGATCAGTTCTGTACAGATTCTTAAAATTAGGTATTATGTTAAGAACTGTGCTAAGTGTGTAAGTAAGAATACTAATGTCCTCATTGTGT
Source organism: Otolemur garnettii (assembly GCF_000181295.1). Classification (NCBI taxonomy): domain Eukaryota; kingdom Metazoa; phylum Chordata; class Mammalia; order Primates; family Galagidae; genus Otolemur; species Otolemur garnettii. The sequence goes on from NW_003852807.1 coordinate 51,117, forward strand.
AAACCTTAGCCTCAAAAGCCAGGACTTGTAGTTGTTTGTAGGTAACTGCCAAATGGTTTCATTCTCTTACACTGAACCCAACCTTGACTTCATCCCTGCTCAGTGTAAGGGAGCCAGAAGGCCACAAACGTATGCAAGGTGGCTGAGGTCATACAGAAGACAAATGAAAGCCTTGAGAATTTCTGTGAAAGATTGTGTGAAACATACAGACTGCCAAACCATTGTATGAAGTTACTAAGGGGGAACAGACTGAATTCAGCAGTCAGAAGCCCTAGGAAGAGTAACAAGAAAGATCTCCAGTTGGGTAACTAACCATGTTTTGCTTAGTCTTTTGTGTCGGTATATCCTTTCTCTCTGGGGGATTAAGGGGATCAAGTCTAGGTCAACGATCAGAACTTGGGCCCTCTCAAAACAAGGTAGAAAGGACTTTACACCATCATCCTGACCACATGCACAGCAGTAAAGGTGGAAAAAAAGCCCTTGCCTGGATTCATCACAGGTGGCTGAAGAGAGCATCACTGCCCTGTGGGAAGTAAAGGTAACTTTTAAGATGGTCAAGATGCCCTAATCCAGCAATATACTGAGAGCTGGCTAGTCAACACACAGATGAAGCCTGAGGAAACTCCTTCCAGGACTTGTCTTAATTGGATTTTGGGAAAAGAGGAGCAGGGATGTAATCTGTGTACCCACACCACTGAGTCAGGACAAAGGGTGACTCATTTATAGCTTCTATAAATGCAAAGTCACCCAGGAAGGAGCCTGTGATCATAATCAGATACAGGACTCTATGTGTAACACAGGGAAAAGTCAAAACTCATATGTAAATTGGCCTACCACCGTGGTACAATCAAGGCCTGGGTAGAAAACCCAAGAGTAGTCACAGTCCCTGAGATCTGAATGCTGGTCCAGATCAGAGTAGAAAAGCCCAGCCAGGTGACTCTAAAGTTTACTGCCTGTAGCACCATGGGAGGGTACTACAGCAGAAGGAACTGGGAATGAAACTATAGGACAGATCAGAAACACTTTTATGCCTTAGATTTTGTAGAAAAGTTATGCAACACTGAATGTAAAAGTTATTAATACAGGCTCCCAAAGAAGCAAGCTGTTATTGAGATCCCAAATTAACATATATATGGAGGAATGAGAAAAGATACCCAAGAAGGGTAATATCTAGGAGAACAGGTCTTATGAAGGAGATCACAAGGATACATCGGCAGAGTCCTCTCCACGGTGACTCAGCCCTTGGAAATTTGTAGTCTTAACTTTCGGGAACTTTGAAATTTCTACTTCTGTGAAATCCTGTACTTTTGTGGGGACTGGAACAGCATCTTCCGCTTGATTCAAACTGACCAAAGAGAAAGGTACTTGTGGGTTGGATCTTTTTGACTGGAGATGAAAAGGGGAAGACCAAGCCAGTCAGAGAACATGACCATTTTGAATTCTTCTATGCCTGAAGCTATGCCAGTTGAAATAAAGCCCTTCCTCTTATAAACATGGTGTTTGGGTGCTCTTTCTCTCCATTGGCCCTCATCTTCCTGCAATAATGTCTCAAAATAACATCTTATTTTTGGTCCTGAATCTCTTACAAAACAATAATGTGTCCCAGAAATGAAGACTGAGGCTGGTATTAAAAAAACAATTAAAGTCCGAATGGGTTAGCTGTGTACATGAAGGGTATACTAAGGGACTACTCTCAAACTGAAAGGCATTCATTTACTCTCCTGAGAGGCTCCATCCCCATATTTCAGGCTATCCACCAGACAGGTAGGTCCTAGGAATTGATATTTGTGTAACACTCCAGTAAACATGGATGCTAGGGGCATCTGGGGTCATCCTCAGACAAGTGTGAAGCCCTAGAATGATAAAGGACAGAAGGGTGGCTGAGGACACATCATCCAGTACAGTTACCAATGGGGAGTCTCGGTGTCAACACATTCTGGCAAGGAGTGTCTGCCTTGGCAAGATAAGGAGTAAAGGCACGACGATTTTGATTAGTGTGTCACAGGATTATTGTCTGCTTTCTTCTTATGAGTCATGTTCAGAAACTTATAAAAACCAACAATTTAGAAAACAATCGCCCACTGTTATATAAAGAAATGACAAATAACAGAAGTATTGCATCTGTTTAAACTGAGAAATAAAGAAAAAAAAATTGACCATTGAAAGGTTACGGAGGCAAAATTCCAAGGCATGAGATGAAAGGAAAACAGAGGCCTGGTTTATGATATTAAAATGGCTTTATTAAGTAGCACCTGTGGCTCAGTGGGTAGGGCACTGGCCCCACATACGGAGGGTGGTGAAATCGAACCCAGCCCCTGCCAAACTGCAACAAAAAATGGCCACGCCTTATGGCGGGCACACATAGTCCCAGCTCTCGGGAGGCTGAGGCAAGAGAATCAGCTAAGCCCAGAAGTTGGAGGTTGCTGTGAGCTGTGACACCATAGCACTCTAGTACTCTACTGAGGGCGATAAAGTGAGACTCTGTCTCTAAAGAAAAAAAAAAGCTGTATTCCATCTGGGTGCAGGTGGGGTAAGATTTTCAACCTGTAAGGAATAAATCTACACTTGGGTAATAGTGAATGGGGAAGGGGTAGGGGCTGTTTAAAGGTCAGGTAAGTGGGGATGGGGACACTCCCTTTCCTGGGTTGGACATCTGTTGTAAGGTTGGGGGGTGGACCATTTACATTTCCCAGGTGTGACATCCAGTGAAGTAGGATAGGGGATTGACCCATTCACTTTTCTTAGGTGGGCCATTTGGTGGGAGAGGGTAAGTAAGGGGTTGATTCTTTTAGGCGGGTTCACCCTATTTGGGCGGAGTTTGACACTATGAATAATGTAAATCAGATGGAAAGTTAGCATTGGGAAAAATGAGAAAGAAACTGAAAAGTTAACGTTTGAGTGCAAGACCTAGAAGAGTTAGGCTGAGGAAACAAATGAGGTACATTTACACTCAGCTTGCCATACTTTTGGAAAATGCAGGGGAAACCAGTCCTCCTGCAGAGAGTTCAAATATACAAGAGGGAATTAGGCTGAAAGGGATCCAGAGCCTTGTATTCCTAGGTTACAAAATCAAAATCAAACTCAAATTTACTTTTATAACTTGCAAGAATTGATACAGGATTCCACCACTGAGGGCTAGACAGAGAGCTCTCATTCTCTAGGCCCAGGTGAGCTCAGAAGTCATTCCCCCATTTCCAGGCACAAGTAGTCTGCCTTTTTCAGGACACACCCTCTGGGCTCTGATAAAATCAAGAAAAAAAAGCAGCCTGAGATAGTTTTTTGGGTGGTTCCACCTTGAATAGGAGCACATGTCCTAATCCCTTCTCAGAGACAAAGACTATAAAGGACGTGATGACCTCACCCTAGTGGAGGAGGAACTACATTCATTCATTTGTTAATGTACTCACTAACTTTGAAAAGATGTTTTTCCATCTACCAACTGCTGGCCACCTATAATTCTCAAGACTTAAGACCCCTAGATAAAGAGCCCATGTAGAGACTCCAGTTAGTTCAGTTCTTTCCCCTTCCACAAGTTCTGGTGCTTTTTACTTCTTCTGTATTCCTCTCTAACTTCTAATAAAAATCCTACCTTACCACTGATTTGTGGTACGTGGGTTCATTCTTTGAATCCCTGACACCAAAGACCTACTGAAGAGCAAAATTCTGGTATCAGAATGGTTGGTCTTTAGAATGAATCATACAAAAATTAGAGGGGAGGTGGGATGGAGATGGGTGTGCTCTCACCTAAGAGGCACAATCTAAAAGTATATGGCACACCTCCCAACACAGACTTGAACACACAAATACAAACCATGTAACTTAAACATTTCTACCTTCATATTAATCTGAAATTTACAAAGAAAGAGGAGATGCAAAAATAGAACAACCAATCAGTGTTTTCATTGTTTAAATATCTATTTTGGAGTCAGTGTCTCACTCTCTTGCCCTAGACTACATTGCAGGAATGTCATAATTCACAGCAATGTCAAACTCCTGGGCTCAACCAAATCTCATGGCTCAGCCTCCCAAGTAGCTGAGACTACAGCCGCCCCCAATTACACTGGCTAATTTTTGTATTCTTAGTAGAGACAGGGTCTAGTGTGAGAGGCAAACTAGCTCCATTTTGTTGTTTACAGCACAAGCTCCATTATTGGCTGTTTACAGCACAAGCCCCATTCCTGGCTGTTTACCGCATAAGTTCCATTCATAGCCCCTCCGCCCCAACCTCTGCCAGTGAAACCTGCAGGGCCACTCCCTACTGCCTCTCCCCGACCCCAGGTTGCACGGCCACTGAGCTGTAAACTGAGTCACCTTAGGCAAACAGCTGCTATAATAAACAATAAGTTTCTATTACCTTGAAATACAGGTAATCAGGTTGCACCAACTCTAGCCCTCGGTTAAGGGACCCCCCACCCCTCACCTGTACCAATCCAAATTCACCTTTACTAGTGAAATCATCAGCTACCAATGCAAATCCTCCTTTACTAATGAAATCACCAACCACCAATGAAAAGTGTACTCGTACTGGACCCTACCCCTCTTGCTTTCTGTACCCATAAAAACTTCCTCCACCCCGGGTTCGGGGCTCATCCTAGGCTAGCATGCCAGGAGAGTCCAGACCAGTCTGAATAAAATCTCACCTCGTGGCTCAGCGCCTGTGGCTTAAGCGGCTAAGGCGCCAGCCACATACACCTAAGGTGGCGGGTTCGAATCCCCAGCCCGGGCCCGC
>NW_003852807.1:56014-57680 GCF_000181295.1 Otolemur garnettii
AAAAAAAAAAAAAAAAAATCTCACCTCGTGCCCTTTACATTGGAGCGTGTCTCGAGTTCGTCTGTTGGGGCTAATTTGGGAGGATTTTTCGGACCTAACACTAGCTCTTGTTCAGGTTGATCTCCAACTCCTGAGCTAAAGCAATCCACCCAGCTCAGCCTCTCAGAGAGATAGGATCATAGACATAAGCCTTGGCACGTGGCCTCTTTGAATATATGAAAACATCATTTTCATTTCTCAAAAACATATCTGTATATAGATATGTACATACAACCATACACACACACACACACACACACACACACACACAGATTCATTGTATTTCAGGAAGGACTAAACTCTCTCAGCCTGCCTCCTTTCTTTTGCCTCCGGCTCCCTCACCTCTAGGATTTCTGTTTTCACAAACCATTAATAAACCCAACAAACCAACCGAAAGAAAATGGAAATTCTTTTTCTTTAAATTTTCTGAGCTGTTTTGTCTTTCAGTATCTGTTCCTTTAAGCCTCCGGTAATTCCTGAGTGTTCCACATGGAACAACAGAGGATGAACAAACACCACTAAGGACGGAAAATACCTAGAAAAATGTTTGTCTTCAACCTTTGCTGAGGAAAAATGGACACAGTGAGGCATGAGAGTAAAAGGAGAGCTAAAGATCTGTCCCAGCCACTCTGTATTAGCCAAGCCACAGATGTCTCTGGTATCTGTATACCTCTCCCTTGACACATGCTGGGCCTAGACTGTAACCTTGTAACTTCCTTAGGCTTCTGTTGCCTTTCAGGGCAGGTAGCCTGACCGGTCTCAAGGGCATAGGCTAATCTGACCTTCCCCTTGAGTCCCGGGACCTTCACAACTGTCATGTGTGCCCTAATCCTAAAAAATGTATAAAAGAAAGACAGGAGATTCAGGAGGGAGGCTTGGTTTTTGAGACAGTAGTCTGCTGAGTCTCCTGGCCGGAGAAATAAAACCGCTTCCTTTTCTAACGGGTGCCCAGAATCATCTGTCTGCATCAGTTTCCTGCTACTGTAAGGGCCAAACTAACTTTATTTTGATTACTCCCTAAACTGCCCATACCCAGAGCTTCAGGCTGCACCTGCATATCAAGGACATTGTGTTTACTCCCTATGCTATACTTAGAGAAGCTGCATACCAGACGAGTTGTGTAACCCCCCCTCTCCTTTTCTTTGTCTTCGCCCCACTGTGCACACGTCCCTAACTTGCCCCCTTGTACAGCATCTACCCAGACCAATCAGCTTAAGACAAGTGCTACCCCTCCCTTCTTTCTTTCTGTACTCCTTAAAACCCCCTTCCATTTTGGAATCGGGGCTTTTTCTGCTCTCCTGCTGCAACGGGAAGAGTAGGAAGCCCTGACTCGAGTCTGATAATAAACCGCCTCTTGCCCTTTGCATCGGAGCTGTCTCAGAGTGATTTATGGGGGACCTTGTGACTTGGGCACAACACTACAATACCACTCACACTCAAAACACATTGTGAAATCGGCTATATTAACTTCCCCCTCCACTTAAATCCACCTGACATCCATCTGACCTCAGCCTGGGCATCTTTCTTGCTTTCTTTGGGGTACTATGCTTTGTCTTTTGCTTTCTCTCTTTCCACTCCTATCTTCTCCTCACTCACGACCAGCTTGCTGCTCTTTCTAATGACTTCC
>NW_003852807.1:57890-60603 GCF_000181295.1 Otolemur garnettii
TGGTTGCAGCCATCATTGTTGTTTGGCGGGTCCGGGCTGGGGATTCGAACCCGCCACCTTAGGTGTACGTGGCTGGCGCCCCAGCCGGTTGAGCTATAGGCGCCGAGCCACTTTACACTTTTGATACTAATCTTGACCCAAAGGAAGTCTTCTGTCACCCTATGTGCAGGACCCACTGAGCAACTGAGCTTTTTCACACCTCTTAAAAGCACATGTATGGAGAAGATGGAGTCAACCAGGCTAAAGTCTAGAAGACACAGCTGGTCTGGTGGTTTTTGGTCCCATGTGACCTTCCCACCTGTCTCTCATACTTAAAGTTTTGTAAATTTAGCTCCCACCCTAAAGATGCCCATCTTGAATAGTTGGGGATCTTAACTTCTGAATTGGAAATGTCATAAACTGTCACCACATTGTGACATATTATTTAAAATAAGGCACTAGCATGTGCAGCTCCCATGAGCTAAAGGCGAGCATTGCAAAGGTGCCGGGCCCCAGACCATGGCTGTGGTGAGGGCAGCAGCTTCTCAGGCAGGTAGGAGAGGGCCGAGGGCCAGTGATCTTAGCAACCTCCGCAGTCACACCCTGGGCCTTCGCAGGCCCCCATAGCCCCTGTGCCCAACTTGTCCATCCTCCCACTTCTCTCCCCTGCAACTCCAGCAACAAAGAAGTCAGAGAAGGGGCTGCGATGCTGGTGACCTGCGCCACCATGCCGAGGAAGGCAGAATACAGTTATGGCCACCCAGGTAATAGGACTGTCTTCTGGAGAAGAGGGCTGTTCACTGGCAGCAGCAGCATTGACATGCCATTGCCTAATGACCTGTATGATGCACACAACCTCTCCAAAGCTGAGAGGGTCACACCTCAGCTTATCATGCTGGCAAAGGAGGCTTTAACTAGGGAAGTAAATGGCAGCTTCTGAGATTACCTGGTGGGTGAAGACAGACGGCAGAACAAATGCATGTTGGGGATAACAACTTTTCAGACAGTGATGGAGAACAACTCCAGAAGTCTCCTCAAATAAAACGTAAACCCAATGGATGGAAAACACAGAACTGAGAAATTTGGAACTCAGTGTTGTAGAACCAGCCTATATTTGAAGCATCACCCATCCCAGAAGTTTACAGGTCAAATAAAGATCTTCCTTCTGAAACACCAGGAGCAGAGGACAAATGCAAGAACTTGAAGATCAAACCCTTTCACTGTAAGCCATGCCAGTATGAAGCAGAACCTGAAGACCAGTTTGTACATCACATTAGAGTACACAGTGCCTAGAAATTTTTTGTTGAAAAAAGTACAGAGAAGCAAGCAAAAGACAGAGACTCGGGCTCTTCCACTTCAGACGTGGGAGATTTGGCTTGGCACCTGTATCTCAAGGAACTAAGGCACCAGCCACATACACCAGAGCTGGCAGGTTGGAATCCAACCCAGACCTGCCAAACAACAAAGACAACTACAACCAAAATATAGCCTGGCATTGTGGTGGGCACCTGTCATCCCAGCTACTTGGGAGGCTGAGACAAGAGAATCACTTAAGCCCAGGAGTTGGAGGTTGCTGAGAGCTGTGATGCCACAGCACTCTACCCAGGGTGACAGCTTGAGGCTGTGTCACCCAAAAAAAAAAAAAAAAAAGTAGGAGATTCCTCTAACAGCCCCATTAACTGTGACCACTGTGGCTACAATATTAATCAATATGCTCACTCTACTACACATCTGAAACACCACACCAGAGCTGGGGATAACAAGCGAGTCTGTAAGTGCATCATCTGTACATACCCAACAGTTAGTGAGTATCACTGGAGGAAACACAGAGAAACCATTTTCCAAGGAAAGTATACACGAGTGGGGAATACAACTATTTTCAGACAAAAAAACAATTTTGGTCAGCATCTTAGAACTCATACAAGAGAAGGCCTAAATAAATGTGAACTTTGTCCTTACTCAAATTCTCAGAAGACTCATGTAGCTACAGATATGTGTACCCATTCAGATGAGAAGCCATTTAGATGTGCAGTTACATGGCCTCTAATCAAAGTGAAATAACTCACCATCCAAGGCAGGCTCACAATGGGCCTAAACCACCTCTTAACTGCCCACACTGTGGCTACAAAACAGAAGACAGAAGCAACTTCAAAAAACATGTGGAGCTCCTTGTTAGCCCGCAGCAGTTCAATTGTGCTGTATGTGACTACACAGCTTCCAGGAAGTGTAGCAGCATCACTTCAAATCTAAGCATCTTACTTGTCCTAAAAAAATAAATGGATGTCTCTAAAGTGAAACTAAAGAAACCAAAAAGTGAGAGGTTGACTTGCCTGATAACAATACTGCCGATGAAAAACCAGAAACAGAGCAGACAAAAATAAAAGAAGATGTGGCTGGACAAAAAAAAAAGAAATCTGTAAAAGTAGAGAAAAAAACTGCTTCAAAAGAGAAAAAGCCAGGTGGTGCCTGTGACTCAGTGGTTAGCGCACCAGCCCCACATACCAAGGGTGGCAGGTTCAAAACTGTTCCTGGGGAAACTGTGACCAAAAATAGCCAGGTGTAGTGCTGGGCACCTGTAGTCCCAGCTACTTGGGAGGCTGAAGCAAGAGAATAGCCTAAGTGCAGGACTTGGAGGTTGCTGTGAGCTGTGAAGCCACGGCTCTCTACCTAGGGCGATAAAGTGAAATTCTGTCTCAAAAAAAAAAAAAAAAAAAAAAAAAAAAAAAAAGAAAAA
>NW_003852807.1:60623-66311 GCF_000181295.1 Otolemur garnettii
TCTCAAAAAAAAAAAAAAAAAAAGAAAAAGAAAAAGAAAGAAAAAGCCTTGCAGTAGCATGTCAATGACCCAAGTGACTACCAGAACTCGTAAATTAGCAACAGAAAGTAAAGAGATGGATGCATGTATAGGAAGTAATTCAGAAAATTTCTGTAAAACCAAGAAAAGCAAAAGAAGATGGAAGCTGAAGCCCCCTTACATGATTTTGTGAATGATGATGAGTCTGTGATAAAGAAGAAAAAGAAAATAGAAAGAGAATCCAGAAATCAGGAAGTGTCAAAGGGTGGCAACAAAGTGGAAGAGAGTAGGATGCAAAATGCCTGCATGAAAAAAGGTACAAGAAGATCCCTGAACTGTAAGTCAAATAAAAGAAGGAGCAAGCCTGCTCAGAAGGAGCCTGTTTAGAAAGGCCCTGCTGAAGATGACCAACAGGTACCAGCCTCCAACAGAAGCTCTCGTCCAGAGGGAAGGAAAAAGACCAAAAAACACCCAACAAAGTTGAAGACTAGGAGCCCAGCCTAGAGAGAAGAGTGGTATCTGCAAGACACCTCTGCTGAGGCAAGCTGAGACTCCTAGAAAGCCACTACAGGTACATAATACACCCCAAAGGAAAAGTGTCCATACCCTCCCCCACAAAAGTTGTGCTTTTCTCTTTGTCTGCCCCTGTGAGTTTTCCACAGGTGAGCAATGAACTGAGGACCTATTATCTCACCCCACATGTGAGAGCTACAGACACTAGGGTCTACTCCCCTAGAGGGACCCTGCTGGGACTCCGAATACCCTTTCGCCAGGCAGAAAAACAGAACTAAAGTTCTCACTGCCATTTTGAATTTCCAGTCCCCCCTTCCTCCCTTCCCTACAGAGACAGTGAGAGGAGACCCAAGGGCAGTGTTCCCCAACCCCTCTGTAGGACCAAGCTTGCTCTCCCACCCACTGGGAAGTCCCGGCCACACACCACGAGGACTGACCGAACCCCATGTTCCCCACGGAACTGCAGCTTGCTTCACCGGCCTGCTGGGAAGCCCCAGAGGCACACGAAGAGGACTGAGCCAGCCCCCTCATTCCCCACAGAGCTGCCACCTGCTGCCCTGCCCGTTGGGAAGCCCTGGCGGCATGCTAAGATGACTGACCCAGTCCCACATTACCTGCAGAGCTGCTGCTCACTTCCCTGCCTGCTGGGAAGCCCTGGCGGTGCGCTAGGAGGACTGATCCAGGCCCATGTTTCCACACCTGCCAGGAAGGCCTGGGGGTGGGCAAAGACGACTGACCCAGCCCTGCGTTCCCTGAGGGGCTCCTGCTTACTCCCCTGCCTACAGGGAAGCCCCAGCAGTGCTCAACAAGGACTAACCCAGCCTTGTATTCTCTGAGGGGCTGCCACTTGTTCTCCCACCCTCCAGGAAGCTATGGCAGCATGCTAGGAGGACTGACCAGCCCTGTGTTCCCAGTGAGACTGCCAGTTACCCTCCCATCCCCCGGGAAACCCTGGTGCCATGCACCGAGGACTGATCCAGCCGGGTTAGGCCCGGCAGCCAAGATCTGCGAGGAGACGGAAACACGTTGGGGTGGCGGTACCCCAGGGTGAAGAGCAGCAGTCACAGCAGTGGGAATAATAAGGCTTACACCCTTGAGACTTCTCCAGGCAGACACACTCTGTCTCTCCTGACAACCAGAGGAAGCTGGCATCTTCTCCAGTGGCAGTCACTTGCACACGGTTTTGGGACAGTCTTCAAATGGTGCAAATTCACCATGGGGCGGAATCAGTGGAAAAATTCTGGTAACCTGAACAACCAGAGTAGATCAACTCACCCAAGGAAGAATGGGGCAGATGCAATTGAAGATCCCATCCATAAACAGATGGCTGAGATGTCAGAAATCAAGTTCAGAATCTGGATAGTGAAAAAGATCAACAGAATGGAGGAAAGGAGGGAATTACAATTTCAAATGATTCAAAAGCTGTCTCAAGACTTCAATGATTTCAAAGATAAAGTGACCAAAGACTATGAGACACTGAAGTAAGAGGTTGCAGCCCTCAAAGATCTGAAAAGTACAGTAGAATCCCTCAGTCAGAAAATGGATTAGGCAGAAGAAAGAATTTCTGACACTGAAGACAAAGATTTTTAATGCACTCAAGCACTCAAAGATCAAGACAAATAGCAAAAATGGATCACTCGCCAGAGAGTTCTGGAATAATTCGAAGAAAAATAATATTCACCTTATAGGAATCCCTGAAGGCGACAAAGGTGCTTCACAAAACACAGAAACTCTTCTTCATGAAATTATGAATGAGAACTTTACAGACATGCCAAGAGATTCTGAAATTCAGATAGCAGACAGTTTCAGAACTTCAGCATGACTCAACCTGAATAAGACATCCCCCAGGCATATCATAATCAACTTTATAAAAGTTAATATGAAAGAGAAAATTCTGAAAGCAGCTAGACGTAAGAAAACCCTAACCTACAAGGGGAAGAATATCAGAATGACTGCAGATCTCCCTGATGAAAACTTTCAGGCTAGATGAGGGTGGTCATTGGCCTTTAATCTCCTGAAACAAAATAACTTTCAACCCAGAATCCTGTATCCAGCTAAACTGAGTTTTATTTATGATGGAGAAATTAAATACTTTAATGATATTCACATTGAAGAAATTTGCCATGACTAAACCAGCCCTCCAGGATATCCTCAGACCTATTCTCCATAATGATCAGCACAATCCTACACCACATAAATAAACCCATACAGAATATTTTGATCAGATTCCAATTTCCACAGTGGCAAAAGGATTAAAGATGTGTCCACTGGACTTTCAAAAAACTTGATGCCCAAAATTATACCAGGTTTATCAATAATCTCAATCAATGTGAATGGCTTAAATTGCCCTTGAAAGAGGCACAGGCTGGCTGACTGTATACAAAAACTCAGGCCAGATATCTGCTGCATAGAGGAATCTCACCTTACTTTGAAAGACAAGTATAGACTCAGGGTAAAGGATGGTCAACTATATTACAGGCTAATGGAAAGCAGAAAAAAGCAGGTGTTGCAATTTTATTCGCAAATACAATAGGCTTTAAACCAACAAAAGTGAGCAAGGATAAGGACGGTTACTTTATATTTGTTAAGGGTAATACTCAATATGATGAGATTTCAATTATCAATATTTATACACCCAACCAGAATGCACCTCAATTTATAAGGGACACTCAAAGAGACATGAGTAACCTGATTACTCCCAGCTCCATAATGGTTGGAGATTTTAACATTCTTTTGACAGTGTTGGATAGATCCTCCAACAAGAAGCTTAGCAAAGAAATTTTGGATTTAAACTGAACCACTCAGGATTTGGATTTAAGAGACATCTATAGAATATTTCATCCTACTAAAACTGAAAACACATTTTTCTCATCAGGCCATGGAACATACTCCTAATTAGACCACATCTTAGGTCACAAGTCTAACCTCAGCAAATATAAAAGAACAGAAATTATTCCTTGCATCTTTGCAGACCACTGTGAAATGAAAGTTGAACTCAGTACCAACAGGAATCTGCAGACCCATACAAAAACATGGAAGCTAAATAACTTTATGCTCAATGATAGCTGGGTCAGAGACAAGATCAAAAAGGAAATTACCAAATTTTTGGAACAAAATGATAATGCAGAGATGAGTTATCAGATCCTTTGGAATACTGCAAAGGCAGTCCTAAGAGGGCAACGTATCACACTGCAAGCCTTCCTCAAGAAAATAGAAATGGGGGCAGAGCCAAGATGGCAGACTGCAGCCACTTTTTACAGAAATTCCCGACCACAAGGAGGCTTAAAGGACAGAAGTTTAGCAAGGGAGCTGATGCTTTGGAGTGGAGTCAAGAGAGAAGATTGAAGAGCACACTTCAACCTTCCTGAGGCAAGCTGCAACCCCAAAATTACAACCAAAAGGTACAAAATCCACCACCAAGCGGACAGGAGACCCCTCCCTCACAACAAGGACTCGCAGTTTACTCCATGCAAACAGAGAGCAGAGTTCAAACTTCCTCCCACTCTATCCCACGGGATAGACCCCCTAAAAACTGGATCTCCTACTCCTACTGGTATGCCACGGCACCCTCCTGCCAGGCATAAAACTGTAAAACTGTACAAAACTGTATATATTCTCCACCTGCAACATTGAACTCTGAGGAGTCCCCGCCCATGCATTCCGAGGTCTGGAGCTTTGTAACCTATGGAGTCCAGATTCTTGGGCATCTCCTTGAGAGAACTGGAGGTGAGAAAGGGCTGGTGCTGCTCTGTGCTGACTGTGGCACAGGCGTGAGGAGAAGAGAACTGGCTTGGAGGAAGCCAGTACAGCAACAGCAGCATCCTGAGCTGCAAACAGACGCCATTCCAGGACCATCTCTCTGGGCAACCAGAGGTTCCTGACAGCAGCCACCGGTGGAACGTAAGTAAAGAGATGATTAATACCAGCCCTCAGGGTATAATACAGCTGAGACAAAGGCAATGGGCAGGCAGAGGCTAGAATTGACACCTGAGTGTAAACTGCTATTTGTCTGCTGCCCAGAGCTGGATGCAGCCTCTGACTTGCAGAGGAATCTAGCCAGACAGAAGCACGCAAGGCCCCTTTGCGGAACTCAGATTTCTGGCTGATTTTGCCAGTTGTAAACACTGGGAGCAGTTGCCTACTGGACTGAATAGGGTCACAGACCTAGGGGATTACGAGTGACTGGGTGCAAGGCAGGGAAGGAGGTATTAACCTTCCCAGACTAACCCATCTGCTGAGTGGGTCCCTTTGCCCTCACGGAGCACTGGAGCAAGTTATATGTGAGCTGGAAGCGGACCACTCTTATGTAGCTACCGGAAACGCTACCACTGCCATTCCCCCACCCCCTGGCTGTTCCAGGGGGGCTGAAATAGGACTGATCTAGCCACTACAGTTCCCCTGTTCCATCAGTTACCCCGGTGGGGCTGAACTAGGACTGATCCGGCTGCTTCCGGTCTCCTGCCCCCTGGTCGCCGCGGCAGGCCGAACGAGGTCTAACCCAGCTACACACACTTCCCTACAGCTGCTGCCGTTCCTCTGCTCCCCAGTTGCCCCAGCACCGGAGAACTGGGAGAAGACAACAGATACGCTCTGCCTGTCTCTCTGGGAAACCAGAAGAAGCCACCAACTGAACAGTTCTGATAAGGCATCCAAACAAGGTAAACTCAGCATGGGGCAGAATCAGCGGAAAAACTCTGGCAACTTGAATAACCAGAGTAGATCAACTCCCCCAAGGAAAAATAGGGTAGATGCAATTGAAGACACCATCCATAAACAGATGGCTGAGATGTCAGAAATCAAGTTCAGAATGTGGATAGCAAATAAGATTAACAAAATGGAAGAAAGAAAGGAATTAGAAGTTCAAGAAATTATTCAAAAGATTTCTCAAGAAATTATTCAAAAAATATCTCAAGAAATTATTCAAAAGATGTCTCAAGAATTCAACGATTTCTGCTTAGCACCTGTGGCTCAAGTGGCTAGGGCGCCAGCCATGTACACCCAAGGTGGTGGGTTTGAATCCATTATGGGCCTGCCAAACAATGACGACTGCAACCAAAAAATAGCCGGGCGTTGTGGCGGGTGCCTGTGGTCCAAGCTACTTGGGAGACTGAGGCAGGAGACTCACTTGAGCCCGGGAGTTGGAGGTTGCTGTGAGCT